>NW_021613724.1:0-4722 GCF_004785775.1 Grammomys surdaster | reverse complement strand
GAATGAATTACGATTTGAGAAAAAATAAATTATTAAAAAAAAATTACAGCGTCTTTCATGATCTCCAGGATCAGCCCAAGTTGTGAGGGTAAGTCACCAATTGCCAGTACACTTAAGTACAAGTGCTGAACGACTCATTTGAGCACCTCCTCTGGGGCGTGCCTGCAGGGCTTGTATCGCTTTATTTTCTGACTAAAGAACCCACTGAAGCCCAGGCTACCCTCTATTATTCATTAAAATTCAAATATACATACATATATACATACATATATACATACATATATATATATATATATATATATATATATATATATATAAAAGAGAACCTCAGGCAAGTTCAGAAGGCTGTCCAAAGCTATAGGTGAACAAGTCCAAGAGCTGAAACCCTTCGTATGTCTGCCCCTATGGCTGACACTAGACACTGGGAAGAGAAACTGAAGGGAACTTAAAGTATGGGAGAAAAATGTAAAGACTATTTGTAAAAGGCTGAGTTTTTTACTTATGACATGAAGAAGCAGCTAACCAAACCCAAGAACACCTACTCAGCTCAGGAGACTCAATACAGGCAGTTCTGAGAGCTGCAGAACTCCTGGGTAAACAGGCAGAAATGCAAGCCTCCTAGGTTTCATGGCCTGGCTCTCAGGGGACTACAGTAAGGAAGAGCAAGGATAAGTGATACCCAGAAGAAAATAAAACCCATGTAATGTTCTTTTTAAACATTTGCTAACCTTCCACCTCTCTTTCTTATTCCTCATTCACATTGGTCCCCCTCCTGATCCCATATGGTCTTCTGTGGCAAAGCAATATTCTGAAAATCTCTCTTATATTCTAAGAGACTAAAATTGTTGTTGGACCTCACACCCAGAGTTAAGGTCCTTGAATACATCTTGAAGTCACTTCAGACTTAAGACTCCTAGTCTGCTGGGTACTCAGCCTGCCTTTAGGAAAACAATGTGACTACCAATCTTACTTGCCTGGGACTTCCCATATAATCAACTTGGAGAACCTAAGCTAGTGCACAGTTGCAATCTGCTCTTCCATGCACTGTGACCCAGATAATGCATGTGAATCATCTGCTGACAGCAGCAAATATACAAGTGGAACACAACTTCCTAAATCTATCATAAAAGTCAAAAGCAATCATTTATGATTATTGATTGATAAACAGTGATGTTTGTTGTCTGAGTCAGCAGTGACATGATTCCTATGAACTACTCTTTATTCCTTCCCCACGTGGTACTTTCTATGCTCTTCAATAAATAGAGATTAAAGCCCTTCATCATAAAGAGATACAGACACCACTCACACACATAGAAAAGACACACAGACAGACAAAAACAGACAAGCACATGTAGGGTCAGACACATACACAGACATTGAGACACCATTCACACACAGAAACAGACATACACAGTGGCAGACACAGACACAGGGACAGGCAGATTCACAAGACAGCCTTCAGGCAGGCACACATGCAGATTTATGTAAAAGACAGACAGAGGATAAAAGACACAGGGAGTATGAAGTAGAAAATTCAAATATGAACTCCTTGTTGGTTAAATGACTCCAAGGAGAAGTGACTTGATTACATTCCTTACTGTAAGAAATCACTACTATGTAAAGTCTGCAAAGTCCTCAGATGTATTTATTTATGTATTTATATATTACACACACACACACACACACACACATATATAATTTAAACCTAGATTCTGCATAAGAAAACGCTGAATATTGTCTCTTACACTTTAATTATCTTCTCTTGCCCCTCCCCTCTCCCCTTTTGACCCCTCACTTTACATGACCAATGCTACTTCCCTGTAATATATGGATGCATATTTGGTTCTAATTCTAAATATGAGAGAAAACATGAAATGCTTGCTCAATTCTGGCTCACTTAGCTTGGCTCAACAATCTCTATTTCTACCCATTTTCCTGAAAAGGACAGATTGTTCTTCTTACGGCTAAACAAGGCAGCGTTTTCTTTCTCTTTTCATCCACAGATGGGCATCAAGGCTAGCTCCACATCTTGGTGACAGTGAGGAGTGCAGATATGAACGTGGACGTGCGTGTCCTTCTGGGGCTCACTACTTCACACTCTTGAGTAGAAGCAGTAGCGCTATGGCTGAGTTGTATAGCACTTCCAGTTTCCATTCCCTTAGGAAACTGCATAGTGATTTCCACAGTGGCTCTAATAGTTTACATCCATGCTTGTAAGAGTATGAGGCTTCCTCTTTCCCAAAATCTTTATCAGCACTGGTTGTCATTTCCCTTCCTGATGACCATTTTGATTGGGATAGGATAGCATTTAATGTAGGTTTAATTTGCATTTTCCTGATGGCTAAGGATGTTGAATATTTTCATATATTCACCAGTTATTTTCAATCTTTGTTAATTTCATACATGTATATATTGAATTTTAGTCATTTTCTCACACACCTCATTGTCTTACCTTCTCCTTGCAGGGGATAACATTTGACTACATTTTAGCTCTTCTTTTGAGAACTGTCTAATTCATTTCTTTTCAGGAAGAATTTTGTAGCATCCTTCAGTTTCTCCTTTACAGAATGTCTGAGGGGCAGGGATGTTAGATCTTTACAGGCCAGCTGAAGTTCAGCCGTGAGTCTGTAGCTCTTAGAGTCTCTCTGTTAGGAGACTATCACTGCTTCAATGGTGTTGACTGCTATGGACCTGTTTAAGTTGTTTATAGTCATTTCACTTGATTTCAGTAAGTTGCATGCATCTATATTTATTAATTTCTCCTCTATTTTCCCTCACTTTAGATTACAGAGTCCTCTAAAGGCACTCTGCATGTCAGTGATACTCTACAATATCTACGTTTCACATCTCATGCTATGGACTTCTGTCTTGTCACAGTATAGCTAGGACTCTGTCAACACTGTTTATTTAAAAAAAAAAACCAATTCTTCCTTCTACTCATTATTTCTATTGTTCATTTAGCCTCTGTTTTATTAACTTCTGCTCTTTTCTTTTTCATTTCTTATCTACTGCTTTGGGGTTTGCTTATTCTTGTGTTTATAAGATCTTCAGGTGCATCATGAGGCTACTTACGACTTACTGAGCTGCTTTGAGTCAGCACCCACAACTGTAAATGCTTCTCTTAAAACTGCCTTTTCTGTATCTGAAACGTTCTTATACCTGGCTTTAAGTTTTTTAATTCTATGAACTTTAAGTTTTCCTCATTCATTTCTTGATCATTCAAGACAGACAGTCAGCTAAGAACAGTGGCACATGCTTGTGATCCCGGCATCTGGGAGATTCAAACAGGAGGATCAAGAGTTCAAACTCATCTTATAGAACAAGTGTGAGGCTGCCCTGATCTGTATGAACCCTGTCAGAGAAAGACGGTGACAGAACACCCCCGTTCACCTCCAGGCTCCTGCAGTGTTTCTGTAGTGTCCGTCTATACTGATCTCTAGTTTTACTCTATTTTTCTCTGATAATTTTCAAGAAACTATGTGGGTTATTTTCTATTATTTAAGATGTGCTTGCTGTGTCCTAAGATAGAGGATATTTAAGAGAAGTTTCCATGGGCTGCCAAGAAGAATGTGGATTCTGCAGTTGGTGGATAAATATCCCATAGACTTCTGTTAAGTCCATTTGATCTAATGTACAGTTTGGTTCTAATGTTTCTTTGTTGATTTTTTTCTTGACCTATTTACTGATGAAATATTTATTGTACCTTGACCAATTTGACCTTTTATGTCCCTAAGTATTTGTGTTCTGAAGCTGAAAATCCCAACCTTTGGAGCATAAGTATTTACAATTATTGTATCTTTTCAAGGAACTGTCCTTTTATTAGTGTGTTATGACCTTTATCTTTTCCTACTAATTTTGACCTGAAATTTATTGTATCAGATATTAGAGCCACTGTGCCCAGCTTGCTTTGCCTTACTTGCTATATCGATTGCCATGTTTTTAGTTGTTTAGTTTTTCTGTGTCTTTTCCAGGGAAGATTATTTCTGGGAGATAAACTATAGCAATGTAGTCTTGAGATAGAGTCTCATATAGCTCAGACTGACTTTGAATTCCCTATGTCACTGAAAATGACCTAGACTCCTGTCTATGTCTCCTGAGTGCTATGTGTTTTCTGTAGTGACAGGGATTAAACCCTATTGCAAAGGAAATGACTATTAAAACTTGGACCAACCAAGACTTGTATGGTGTGAGAAGGGAATTATGGGAAGTCAAAGGCTGGGAGGTGGGGAATATCTAATTGTACGTTTGAATTCAGCACTAATCTCCATCTGACTCATAAGCCCCATTTATGCAGAATAAACTAAATATGTCTTGTGAATACTATTTAAAGACATGAACTACTAAGTATAATCTCAGAACTTGGAAGATGACAGCAAGAGGACTAGCAGCTGCAGGCTATCTTGAATACATAGAAAATTGAAAGCTGACCTGGGATGCATGAGACTGTCTCAAGAGGAAAAGAAGTAATCTAAATCTGGAATGGTAGTGTATAATTTATAATATCAGACTCAGGAGGATGAGGCCAAAGAACTCCCACAAATTTAGGACCTTTTGGGTTACAAAACCAGATCATATTTCAAAACTGCCATGCCAGGGATGGAGTTCAGTGTTAAGGGAGCATGTGATTAGCATGTTTAAGTGCTAAGTTCACACTCTAGTGGAGCATGTGATTAGCATGTATAAGGTCCTATGTTCACACTCTAGGAACAGGGGTGGAGGGCT
>NW_021613723.1:0-1167 GCF_004785775.1 Grammomys surdaster | reverse complement strand
ATTCCAAATGAACATTAACTAGTCCTCATTTGAAATTTCCAGTTTAGGATTAACCAGTCCTATGTTGAAGATTCCAATTTAACATTAACTAGTCCTACATTGAATATTCCAAATGAACATTAACTAGTCCTCATTTGAAATTTCCAGTTTAGCATTAACCAGTCCTACGTTGAAGATTCCAATTTAACATTAACCAGTCCTACGTTGAAGATTCCAATTTAATATTAACCAGTCCTACATTGAGATTTCCAATTGAGGTTCGACTAGTCCTATTTTTATTTCCCCATTTAGGATCGACTAGTCTTATATTGAACAGCCCAACATCGAATATTCCGGTTTAACGCTGCTGACTAGTACTAAACTGAATATCGTGATTTACTCGTAAGACTCCGATAGTGTTATTTCCGAATTGACATTATCTAGCCCTAGATAAAATATCACAATTTAATGTTGACTAGTCCTGTATTGAATACTCCAATCTATTACTAACTAGTCCTTTACCGATAACTCCAGTCTCGTGTCCACTAATCCTATACGGAAATTTCCAATTTAATATCAAATCGTCCCGTTTCGAATACTCGAATATAACGTTGACGAGTCTCATATCCGATACCCCGATTAAACCTTAACTAGTCCTGAATTGAATATTCTAATTTAACGTGAACCAGCCCGATATAAAACGTTCCGATTTAACGTTGACTCGTTCCGTGTTGAATATTCAGGTTTGATAGTCATTGGTTACCAGGTTGAATAGTCTAATTTAAGGTTGACGAGCCCTATGTGATATTTTCCAGTTTAAAATTAACTCGTCCTGTATGGGAAATAAAATCTTATTAAAATTATTAATTAATATTCAATTATTAATATGTATTATCAATTATTTAAATTAATTCATTAACAAAATTTTATTTTTTTATTTTTGTTGCTGACTCGCCTGATATTGAACGTTCCCACTGAATATTGGTATATTATCCAATTTAAAATTAACTCGTCCTGTATGGAAATTTCCGACTGAAGTGGGACTCGTCCTTGTTTCATTTTCCCAAAATAAAATTTTATTAAAATTAATAACGAATTTAATTATTGATGATAATTATTAATTATTTAAATTAATCAATTCATTCAATAAAATTTGATTTTTATTAATTTAATTATTGATATTTATTA
>NW_021613722.1:0-6840 GCF_004785775.1 Grammomys surdaster | reverse complement strand
TAAAGTTTCTTCTATGAGTATGATTGCCATTGCATTTGAGGCATAGAAATTCAGAATTGAGACTTTTCCTGGATTTTTTCTTTGATGAATATCAGGTATCCTTTCTCATCTCACTTGATAGCTTTTGGCTGAAAGTCTATTTTGTTGGATATTAGGATGGCAACTCCAACTTGTTAATTCATCAGTTGTGCCCCCTGATAGCCTCCTTTGCCATTCAGAATGAAATTAAGGAGCTCTAAGACCACAGTCAGCAATTTCAACAATTCCTTCTTCTCTACCAAACCAATCATCAGAAATCCTTGACTCTGGGTCTACACTGTAAGAAGTCATGAAAGTCAGATAGGCCTAGGAAGTAGGAGGTCTGCCTTAACCAGGGATATAGGTGAGACCCCTGACACAATTCCCAGGAATTTTGAGGGTACATGTTTTAGTACATGGACAGTTATCTAGAAGAGAAGGCTTAATTTAGACTCATTATAAAGCTGGCAGAAAGTTTCATTCACTATCCAAATACGTGTAGTCTTTCCAATACCAGCATGGTTATTTACTGTGGAATTCAGTACCTAATGAGGTTGGGACACTCTCCTTATGTGATCTTCCCAAGGAAGAACTCAGTGTGGTCTGCTCTGGAAACTCTGCCTGTAAGTATTACTGTCACCAGACTGCCCTGCTACTGCCCCACGTAAAGGCTTTAGCAACAAGCAGGAGAACCAGTCTCCCACCAACTTGTATGTGTCAGGGCACTGTGCCTTCCTGTACACCAACACTTAACACTTGCCTATATCAAACAATGATACATAGATGGCAAAAATGAGCATTCACCACAGGATATGTCCAACAGAACATTCAGAGCTGAGAAGAGACAGGATGGCCAATGAGCATTCTGGGGGTGTTCACTGAGACTACAAGGGCCACAGCCTGTTACCACATTGGTTATCAAATCTGAGTCAAATTCTGGGTTGGAATGTAAACAGAGTCCCAACCAATCCTGCTCTGGACAAAAGAGCAAGCTACTGAGCATCTCCAGGACTCAGTTTTCTCTTCTGGAAGGTGAATATTACTGCCAACTTTGGAAATATGTTTTTATAGGTCCTGGTACAAATAGTTGGTGTTGCCTGAACCTGGCCAGATGTCTCCATTAGACAGAAGGAGAGAGAAGGAGGGTGCTGAGTCTGTGAAGCTGACTTCTCTTTTGTTAGTTACAGGCTAAAGATGGCAACATGCTCCCTCCAGTGCCTGGAACTTAAAATGTCCAAATTATCCTCTTCTCTTCTCTTAGGCATCAACTCTACATTGTCAGATTCACATTCTTAGAGAAAATCACATGTACTTGGAGCACATGGTTGACTTGTTCTTGTCTCTAGTGGGATTCCCTGATAAGGCTAAAGTACTCAAGTCTCCTTTACGCTGGACCTGCTTTTAGTAAAGTACAACAGAATAAAAGCCTGCCTTAGAGGACACTGACAAGCAGGCCAGCTATAGACCCAGAACCAAGGGGTTAAAGTGTCTCTGGATGGCTTCTTATAGTAGGTTGTGTGACATCTCATGGACATGACTCTGGAATGCAATACAAACTAAGTCCATGTCGAATGACAATATGAATGTCAGGACATAGATGTGGGAAAATATGTTTCTCCACTTTGATGAAAATTGTTTCTCAAACTGTTTTAGGATAGAACATCACCTACACTAACTTATCCCAAGTTGTCTCTGAAGATATTCCTTACTGGTTTCTCTCTGTGTGACTGTCCCTGTCCCGGCCTATCACTGTCTGTATTTGTCTCTGTATCTAATTCTTCTTTTCTCTTCTTCTCTCTTCTATCCTCTCCCTTCCCCTCTTCACTCCCGTAAAATTCCTTCCATTATCTCTCCATCTCTGTCACCCTCTTTCTCACTATTTCTGTTTCTCTCTATATCTCTCTATTTCTCTGTGTGTCTCTGTCTCTGTCTCAATCTCTGTCTGTGTCTATCTCTATCTATGTCTCTGTCCTCTGTCACTTTGTGTTTCTCTCTGTCGCTGGCTCTCTGTCTCTCTGTCTCTCTGTCTCTCTCTCTCTCTCTCTCTCTCTCTCTCTCTCTGTCTCTCCCCCCCATTTCATCCTCTAAAATAACATGTCAATGAGTACTTTTGTGGTTTCGGGGGAGTTCTGCCTGGGCTACCTCATTATTCCTGACCTGTAGGTAGGTAGATGTCAAGTTTAAACAAGATACAAAGAACTTAGCTTCTCTTATACTAACACTGTTGTAACTTGCAATTAAGTTCTACTCACCTTCTAAAGAGGAGCAGCATTCCACGAAAAGTAATACCCATTTCCCTCCAGTTTGCTGGCCCTTTTCTTAGGAAACAGATATGGTTCTAAAAAGAAATGTAGGGACAGTGAGGCCACTTAACAGAGTGATAAACTGGACTGCCATCCAGTGGACTATGACATCTGTACTGGAAGGGTCACAGGGATAAAGGCGGGCTGCAAAAACAATAGCAGGGATAGGGCATTGAGGAAGGATATTATGGAGTACTTCTGTCTTCATGTGGGAAATATTTCACTAGGACCAGAAACCTAAAGAGAATGACAGGTACATGAGGATTGCTGTGCTGTTTCTCTACAGACTTGCCCAGAGTCACAGCATTCCTGGGCACCTTGGACCTGGAATTGGCTCAGGGACTCCTATGACAGTGCTTTGAAAGACCAGGCCTGGGCCATACTTCTTTGCTAACTGTGGTTTCCTGTGGAAAAACCCTTTGTAAAAGGTTTACCTCGACCTGTGCTGGACAGAGGCCTCATTCTGAGTAAATGGGTGCACTGCTATATAACAATATATGTTATATATAAATTCTAGCAGCACATTCCTGCTATTGGCCACAAAGATCTATGTTCCCAAATGAAACACACACACACACACACACACACACACACATACACACACACACACACACACAGCCTCTATATTTTGGTATGCCTTAATCAGTATAATAGCTGAGCCACTTCCTAACCTCTAGTTGGAATAATACACCTCCTGCCAAAAATCCTGAGTAATCACATTCTAAATCCTATACTGTATTTTGGACACTCTGGACTCAGAGGGCTGCCCAACTTGATCATGCTCTCGCAGTTCCTGCACATGTTGTCTATGCCTCCCCGTTCTCCACTGTTCTCAGACAAGGGGTCTCCTATCCTCTTTTCCTGGCATGGCAGATCTCCTTCTCCTCCTTCCCCTTCTTCTTGGACCCAAGCCCAGGAATCTGAAAAGTCCTACCTCTGTCTGCCCTGCCCAGTCATTTGCTACTAGCATCTTTATTTACCTGTCATAACTAAATGGGGACAGGGTACCTCAGTGTTTTACATTTGAACATGTGGAATGTCTCCTGCAAACAATATTTGGAATACAAATTAACATAATACAAGCAGCATTGGGCAAAACCCACTAAATTCCTATCTGAAATTCCTGCAGGATTTTTCATTCTGCTCTCTCCGTACTCACACTCCAACATTGTATTGCATGATGCGTACATCTCATCCTTTACAGGAAGGACATTAGAAAAGAGATCTCTAAGGCAGAGGTTCTCAACCTTCCTACTGCTGCAAACTTTATTAAGATTCCTCATGTTGGAGTGACTACAAAATATAAAATTTCACTTGCTACTTCATAACAGTCATTTTGCAAATAGAATGTATTTGATATGCAGATGATTTTATGGAACCCTGAGAAGGGGTCATTTGATTCTCAGTGTAGTCACAAGTCACAGGTTCAGAACTGCTGCTCTAAGGAACTTTTTGTTTTATTATTTCATTTATTTACATCCCAAGTGTTGCTTTCCCTTCCTGGTCCCCCCTCCAATAGTTTTTCCTGCATCTCCCCTCCCATTCACCTCTGAGAGGATGCTGCCTCAATATCCCCTACCCTGAAGCACCATATCTCTAGAGGACTAGGTGCATGCTGTCCCACTGAGGCAATCCTCTGCAGTTCCATTATTCCTTCCCCAATCTCTTCCATAGGGGCCCCTGACCACTGTCCAATACCTGGCTGTGAGTATCTTCACTGTTTAAGTCAGCCAATTGTAGGACCTTTCAGAGAACAGTCGTGACAGGTTCCTGTCTGCAAGCACAACATGACATTGGTAATAGTGTCGGGAATTAATGCCTACCCACGGGATGAATCCCTACTTTGGCGGATCTCTGGTTTGAAATTCCTTTGCTCTCTGCTCCATTTTTCTCCCTGCAATTTTTTTTAGCAAGAACTATTTTTTTTGAAAAATTATATAGCTGGGTTGGTGTCCCCATCCCTTCAAGAGGGTTCCAGTCTTGCTCCTGGAGGTGGTCTCTTCAGATCTCATATCACCACTATTGAATATTTTGACTAAGGTCACCCACATTGAGTAGTAGGAGCCTCCCCCATACCAGTTATCTGGGACTATCTAGAAGTTACCCCATCCCAGAACCACAACACATGAATACTTCAATTCATACATCTGGTCCTCTAGAATTCTCTCCTATCTCACCCCATCATTAATCCTACCCCACTTTTCCTTTCTCCCTCCTCTCTCCCACACAGGTCTCACCCTTGCTATCTCTCCCATGATTATTTTACTACTCCTTTTAATTAGGAGTTCAACATTCTCACTGGATCCTTCTTTCTTGTTTGACTCTTAGGGTTTGTGCAGTGTATCATGGGTGTTCTGTACCTTTTGAGTAATATCTACTTTCTTTGAGTACATAGTATGCATGTCCTGTGGGTCTTATTTAACTCACTCAAGATGGTGTTTTCTATGGCCATCAATTAGCCTGCGAAATTCAATTTGAATAGCTGAGCAGTATTCCATTGTGTAAATGAGCCACATTTTCTGTATGAGTTCTTAAGTTGATGGACATTTGGGTTGCTTCCAGTTTTTGGATATTACAAATAAGGCTGTTGGAAACAATGTGCAGCAAGTGTCCTTGTGATATTGTAGTGCAACTTTTGCATATATACCCAGGAGCACTATCGGCTGGGTCTTCAAGCCGAACTATTTCCAATTATCTGAGGAACCATCAGATTGATTTCCAGGATGGTTGTACCAGCTTGCAATTGCACCACCAATGAATAAGTATTCCCTTGGCAACAAATCTTCAATACCATGTGCTGTACCTTGAGTTTTGTATTTTAGTCATTCTAATTAGTGTAAGGCGGGATCTCAGGGTCATTGTGATTTGCATTTCCCTGTTGTTCAAGGATGTTGAACATTTCTTTAAGTGCTTTTGGGGCATTCAATTTTCCCCTGTTAAAAATTCTTTGTTTAGCTCTGTGACCCAGTTTTCATTAGGGTATTTAGGGTTTATTTTTGAGTCTAACTTCTTGAGTTCTTTATGTATTTTGGATATTATCCCTCTATCTGATGTAGGGGTAGTGAAGACATTTTCCCAATCTGTAGGTTACTATTTTGTCTGCTAATACACTGGTCATCATATCTGAATCAATTATCTGGATTGGAATTGAAACAGTGTCCCAACTAATCATGCTGTGTCCAAAAGATCAAGTTATTGAGCATCTCTTGGACTCAGTTTTCTCTTCTGACAGGTAAATAATACTAATCAATATTGAGATGATATGTGTGTAGGTTCTGGTACAAATAGCTGGTGTTGACTATACCTTTCCCATTGTCTCAATCCGCTACGCAGTGAGAAATGGAAGGTACTGAATCTGTGCAGGAACACATATTAATTTATTACTTACAGACAGTGCTTCACTATGTAGCCCTGGCTAGTCTTGAACTCTCTGAGATCCTCTGCTCCTCCCTCCCAAGTACTGGGATTAAAGGCCTGTGCCACCATGCTGTAAGAGAAGGAATACAGGTGACAGACCAACAAAAAAAAGGTAAACTCACACATGGCCTACTAATATGCCACTCACCCTGATAGTCCTTGAAATTGTAGCCACTAACAGCTCCTGTATTCCAGTCTTTTCACCTCATTGCTCAAGAGCACAGCCAACAATTGTCCACCTCACAGAGGAGGAAATACTGAGAGGAGAATTAGAGAAGCGTGGCCAGCTTGTTCTTAAGCAAAGAACAGGTTTGTTCAGAAAAAAAACATAACTTTTGAGTCAGGAACGTTGGGGCTGGTGATGATGCCATGTGGGAATTTTGCTGGGTCCTTTGGAGTACCAGGGTAAAAATATAGCTCGAAGTAGGCATATTTTTTGCTCTTGGTACTGATGATGGAGCTAGAAAATGTATTTCCAAAAAAGTTCATTGTAAGTAGCTAAGGTTCATTTAGTAAAGACAAAGTTCATTTGTCTTGAATGGCAAACTGTAGGTAGCCTGGGAGGCACAGGATGCTCATCAGCACATGTTGGTAGGAAGCAGGGTCTGCTCAACTTCTAACAGACCTGGTGCCACGAGAGCAGCAAGCCTATCAGGGCCAAGTTTGTCCCAGTAGTAAGAGGCCCCTGGCCAAACCTGTCTGGTGTTTACCTTGGGAATGAACACAAAGAAATAGATGGGCTTTTTACCTGCCATTTTAGTCTCAGAATAGCAGCAAAGAAGAACTTCCTGGTTTCTGTGTAGACAGAAGTTCTTGCTCCCAGAGAATATAGGACATTGGTAAACCTCTCCATTTCTCCAGCATGCACTTCTTTTCCTACCCAGGTAGACTGTTTTTTGTACATAGTACCTGAAAATCTTTATGTAATCTGTACTGAAAGAGACAGAAATTGATGAGACATAATCCAACATGACAGGCTCTTAGTAAATTATGGAAGAGAATTCCTGACTTGTCCTGTGTTTAGCTACACTCACTTTTTAAAGAGAATATGTTAGAATACCAAGTGTTCTTATGCTGGAGGCTGCAAAACCTCAAGTAAGCA
>NW_021613721.1:0-1273 GCF_004785775.1 Grammomys surdaster | reverse complement strand
GTCATAGAATGCGATGACATACATAACGATGTCATAGACACCGATGTCATAGATACCGATGTCATAGATACCGATGTCATAGATATCGATGTCATAGATACCGATGTCATAGATACCCATGTCATAGATACCGATGTCATAGATACCGATGTCATAGATATTGATGTCATAGATACCGATGTCATAGATACCGATGTCATAGATACCGATGTCATAGATACCGATGTCAGAGATTTCGATGTCATTGATACCGATATCGTAGAAAGCGATGACATAGATACCGATGTCATAGTTAGCGATGTCATAGATATCGATACCATAGATACAGATGTCATAGATATAGATGTCATAGATATAGATGTCATAGATACTGATGTCACAGTTATAGATGTCATAAATACCGATGTCACAGAAACCGATGTCATAGATATCGATGTCATAGATACCGATGTCATAGATACCGATGTCATAGATAAAGATGTCATAGATACCGATGTCATAGTCAACGATGTCACAGATACAGATGTCATAGATAACGATGTTATAGATATCGATGTCATGCATACCCATGTCATAGATACCGATGTCATAGATACCGATGTCATAGATATTGATGTCATAGATACCGATGTCATAGATACCGATGTCATAGATACCGATGTCATAGATACCGATGTCAGAGATTTCGATGTCATTGATACCGATATCATAGAAAGCGATGACATAGATACCGATGTCATAGTTAGCGATGTCATAGAGATCGATGTCATAGATACCGATGTCATAGTTACCGATGTCATAGATACCGATGGCATAGATACCGATGTCATAGATACCGATGTCACAGATACCGGTGTCATAGATACCGATGTCACAGATACCGGTGTCATAGATACCGATGTCATAGATACCGATGTCATAGATAACGTTGTTATAGATAACGATGTCATAGATACCAATGTCATAGATACCAATATCAGAGATTTCGATGTCATTTATGACGATGTCATAGAAAGTGATGACATAGATACTGTTGTCATAGATACCGATGTCATAGATAACGATGTCATAGATACAGATATCAAAGATACCGTTGTCATTGATATCGATGTCATAGATACTGATGTCATAGAAAGCGATAACATAGATACCGCTGTCATAGATACCGATGTCATAGATACCGATGTCACAGATACCGATGGCATAGATGCCGATGTCATAGATACCGATGTCATAGATACCGATGGCATAGATACCGATGTCATAGATACCG
>NW_021613720.1:0-1440 GCF_004785775.1 Grammomys surdaster | reverse complement strand
AAGAAAGAAATAATCTTCACCAAAATACCAAAAGGTATTTTCTAAGCCTCATATTACTACTCCTGTCGACTGAAATCTACTGTGCCAAGTCCACTGATTTAAAAATCATTCTTAGCACAACTCTCTGCCCTCCTGCTAATACTTCAGCATATTAAGCTCCATTTAAAACATCCAAACTGCCAGAATCGAATTTCCAACAAACAAAAACATGGACAGACCTATCACAATTATAACCCAGTCTCTGTTACCCACTTCTATGTTAGTTAAGGATTCATCACAGTGAAGAGACCACATAAGTTAGCCAACTCTTATTGAGGATGACAGTCAATTTGGGCTGACTTACAACTTAATGATTCCTTCTATAACACGATGGCAGAAATTCAGACACCATTCAGGATGACATAGTGTTAAAGATGCCAAGAAAGGCAGGTTATTCTTTTCCACAGGCTGCCAGGAGGTTGGTTTTAATCAAGATTTCCTGACCTGAGATTTTCATGAATCCTCCATTGTGACACACTTCCTATGACAAAGCAACCCCATCCTCAGTAAGGCCCCATATCTGATTAGTGCTAAATTCATGTAGGCTAAGCACAGTGAAAGAATCAAAAGCATTCCCTGGCAGTAATATGTCTCTGCACAAAAAGAAAAAAATGAGATTATGGGGGCTATACCAAGCCAAAAGAAATTTGAAACTGTCTAATGCCAAAACACCCATAGTGTAGTCCAGACTCAACCAAGCTCAGAATCCTAAATGTCCTTTTGTCTTCCTAAACTCTCTAAAATTCATTCCAGCATCAAATAAAAGCTTAACATTACATCAAATATGTACAACATCATAGGGTATATATAAACATTTCAAAATTTGACAGTGATGATATTCCTTCAAATGAAGCCAAAAATTCAACTGCAAAAAATTCAAATCCTGCATTGACTTTATTGACTACCAACTCTTTTCAGGTTTGCAAACGATAATCCATTGTGCTGTATAAAACAAACTCTCACCTTTGTCTTGTGCTGGTTCCAATCCCTGATAGCTGCTTTTCTCAACAGGAATCCCACAGGTTTCACTGAGGATCAACTGGCCTCTAACATAAAGATATTGGGTTTCACATTTCAGCTCTAGTTTCTGTGTGACCAAAAGCTCCTGCCAATAGTACCCCACTGTTGCTGCTCTTCCTTGTGGTCATCCTGTATTACTGGACTCTCAAATACATTCAGTTTTTCTGCTTCCACCAGGCAGCACTTCCACCATGAGCCTCTCCTAGGCAGTCTTCAAGGTACCAATCCTCAGCTTCATTGTATAACCCCTCTCATTCCTTGGACTTCAACAGACACTGAAGCAGCAATTTCCCAAAGGCCTTTCCTAGCCACTCACAGGACCAGGCCTCAACTGCTCTTCAGAATCCCTTCATTCTTTGAGTACTACCTGGAAGATTCTTA
>NW_021613719.1:0-3223 GCF_004785775.1 Grammomys surdaster | reverse complement strand
TATAAAAGAGCCCATGTTGGAGAAGAACTATGAATGTAATTGTACTGGCTGGTTTTGTGTGGAACTTGACATGGGCTGGAGTTATCACAGAGAAAGGAGCTCCATTTGAGGAACTGCCTCCATGAGATTCAGCTGTATAGCATTTTATGAATTAGTGATAATTTGAGAGGGCCCACTGTGGGTCTCATCATTCTTGGGATGGTAGTCTTGGGTTCTATGGGACTTTGTTATTTTCCAAGAACTACAACTTCAGCATTCCAGGAAGTTACCTGTTCCCTGGGCAGGTGAGTCCTATAGGTTAATTTTGGGCATTACACAACCTTGATCTGTTGACATCATAATCTCTTCGCCTATACACATTGTTCCTCTAATAAGTAGTGTGATGTCAAGCCAGGGGAAGCAAACCGATAAATAACATCCTTCCATGGCCTCTGGGTCCGCTTCTGCTTTTTGACTTGCTTAGTTCCAGTCCTGACTTCCTTTGGTGAGGAACTGCAACTTGGAAGTGTAAGCTCAATAAACCCTTTCCTCCCCAACTTCCTTATAGTTCATGATATTTGTACAAGAATAGAAACCCTGACTAAAACAGTATTCAGTGTGTTAAAGCCTTTGCACTTCCTACTTCTTTCCAAAACATAAAAGACCCACACTGGAAGGTAACCTCACAAATGCAATCAATGAGTTAAATACTTTTCACACGTTTGTAGTCTCTATTATTATAAAACAGCACATAATAGAGAGAAATCTTATGAATGTAATCAGTGTTCTAAAGCATTTGCAAGTCATGGTCATCTGCAGTCTTATAAAAGATCCATACAATAGATAAATCACATGGATGCTATCGATGTGGTTCAGCCTTTGCATATCATTGTTCTTTACAGACACAAAAAAATCACTCTGGAGAGAACCCCTGTTAATGTAATCACTGTGGTAAAACCTTGTGAATTCACTGTCATCTGCAAATACATAATAGAACACATTCAAGACAGCACCCTTCTCAAAGTAATTAGTGTATTAAGCTCTTGGGAGTTACAGTTATCCCCCAATACATAAAACAACACATAATCTAGAGAAACTGCATGAATGTCATGAATGAGGTAAAGCCTTTCCAGGACAGTCATCTCTCAATACACAAAAGAAAATGTGCAGGAGAGAAACCTCATGAATTTAGTCAATGTTAGAAAGCATTTGCATATCACAGTTGTCTCCAAACACATGAAGGGGCACATGGTGGAGAGAGGCCCTATGAGTGTAATGCATGTGATGTCACTGTCTTCTCCAAATACTTCAAGGAATACACACTTTAGAGAAATCTTATGAATGAAATGAGCATGGAAAAGCCTGTTTATATCACTATAGTTTCCAAAGACATAAAAGAACACATATTGGAGAGAAACTTTTTGAATGCACTCAAGTTGGAAAATCCTTTACATGCCACAGTAGTCTCTGAATACCAAAATGAACACATACTAGAGAAAAACCTTCTGAAAATAATCAAAGTGTTAAAGCCTCTGCATGTCGTAATCATATTTAAATGCATGAAGGAATTCATAATAGAAATGAACTGCTGTGATTTTAATATGCTTGGACCAAAGAAGTGGCAATATTAAGATATTCAACATTGTTGGAATTGATAGTACTGTCTTGAAGGAAGTGAATTCCTGATGGTGGTCTTTGGAGATCTGACCAGGATAAAACAGACACTCCTACTGTTTGGCTGGAAGACTGACTCTTCCTGGTTGCCTTCTCATGAAGATACAGAACTCTGACCTCCGTCTCCAGTGTCATGGCTGCCTGCATGCTGCTAATCTTCCTGCTATGATGGTAACTGACTAAACATTTGAAACTGTAAGCCAGGTCCAATTAACTACTTGCCTTTAAAACAGTAGCCTTGGACACAGTGTCTCTTCTTAGCAATGGAAATTCTATCTAAGACAGAAGTTGGTACCCCAGACATAAGTATTGTTATGATAGTCTTGATGATGTTTTTTTTTTTTTTTTGGAGCAATGTAGATTTTTAGACCTTGTATTGGTACATACATTAAGTGGAACTCAATGGTCCATTCTAGTAGGGAAATGAAACACATGCATATGTACTAAGTTTCATTTGAATTTTGTATATAGTTTTTATGATGTTTTGCTGAAGAATGTTGCTGCCCTTTTCGCTTGTCTGAAAAGTGTCCTTGAGGCTAAGCTAAGGAGGTTTATGTTGATTGCCTTGACAAATAAAGTCTCAGGAAAGCCAAGCTTAACCTTTGTCTTGTGTATACTCTCATGGTGAGTCTTTTGATCAGACATAGTAATCTTAGAAATAAAAAATTTAAAATGTTAGATTCAAAGAGAAAAGGCTCACCAGGAAGTTGAATGAAGGTAAATCCTGTAATCAAAGCTATCTGATGGTATTAAAGGAATGGTGATGTTATGCCAAGATTCCATTCACCTATATTTAGATTCCATTCTAAATATAGGGATTTTAAGTTGTATGAATGAGAACAGTATCATGATAGGGATTATTATTACCTGGTTATAGTTTCCATGTGGACATAAGGAGATACAAGTATGTGTCAAATTGACAAAGGATAGATTGTCATTATGATTCTGGGTTTTGAATTTAAGATCTAAAAGAAAATACTTAGGTCCAGGCATGTACATGCCTTACATCCCAGGAGAAGAGAGTCAGCAGATTTCTGGTTCAAGTTATCCTGGTCCAGGAAAAGTTTTAGGTAAAGAAATCCTTAGACAAAGTGTTACACACCTTTTATCCTGGCATTCAGGAGACAGAGCCATGCAGATCTCTGAGTTCAAGGTTAAACTACTAAGTTCCAGTACTGCCAAGCTTAGGTAGTGAAGTTGTTGAAAGTTAGAAAGCTGGTGATAATGTAATAGAAAGGGTGATGTTCCAGCACCAGCAAGCAGTAGAACTCAGCAGCTTTGTCCATGTGCCTCTGGCTTTAGAGGCAAGACTAGAAAGGACTACTGACACAGTTGATACTGTTAGCTATATTTAAAAAATTTTCAGTGTTGTAAAGAGGAAACCATCATCACTGAGGTGAAATCTTCTGGGGAGTGTTTTCTGAAAGGACAATGAAGCTATGTTCCAGATATAGTAAAGGTTGTACCTTATGGTACAGATGGTTTTGGTTATGTGTAAATATCACTAACATAGCACCTTTTTTAAGGCATGAATGTGTTATGGAGAACAGCTAAGGCTTGGCCCCATGAA
>NW_021613718.1:0-1734 GCF_004785775.1 Grammomys surdaster | reverse complement strand
TATTGAACAAACCTAATGTAAAGATACACGCATTGCAGTGTATTCTGTCTTCCAGAGCTAAAGGCAAGTACAACACAGCTGACAACTCCTAAATCATGTTACATGTGACATTTCAGTTAGGAAGTGTGTTTGTTTTAAACAGAAACACTTTTAACACCTGGCCATGTATCTTTCATTGTTAGATATGGAATGTCTAAGTAAGTTGCTAGATTCCCCCAGAAAAGCACTATAGAACATATTGAACAAACCTAAAGTAAAGATATACGCATTGCAGTGTATTCTGTCTTCCAGAGCTAAAGGCAAGTACAACACAGCTGACAACTCCTAAATAATGTTACATGTGACATTTCAGTGAGGAAGTGTGTTTGTTTTAAAGCAGAAACACTTTTAACACCCGGCCATGTATCTTTCATTGTTTGATATGGAATGTCCAAGAAAGTTACTAGATTCCAGCAGAAAAGCACTATAGAACGTTTTGAACAAACCTAATGTAAAGATACACGCATTGCAGTGTATTCTGACTTCCAGAGCTAAAGGCAAGTACAACAGAGTTGAAAACATCTAAATCATGTTACATGTGACATTTCAGTTAGGAAGTGTGTTTGTTTTAAAGCAGAAACACTTTTACCACCCGGCCATGTATCTTTCATTGTTTGATATTGAATGTCCAAGTAAGTTGCTAGATTCAAGCAGAAAAGCACTATGGAACGTGTTGAAAAAACCTAATGTAAAGATACACACATTGCAGTGTATTCTGACTTCTAGAGCTTAAGGCAAGTACAACACAGCTGAAAACACCTAAATCTTGTTACATGTGACATTTCAGTTAGGAAGTGTGTTTGTTTTAAAGCAGAAACACTTTTACCACCCGGCCATGTATCTTTCATTGTTTGATATGGAATGTCTAAGTAAGTTGCTAGATTCCAGCAGAAAAGCACTAGAGAACTTATTGAACAAACCTACTGGAAAGATACACCCATTGCAGTGTATTCTGACTTCCAGAGCTAAAGGCAAGTACAACACAGCTGAAAACTCCTAAATCATGTTACATGTGACATTTCACTTAGGAAGTGTCTTTGTTTTAAAGCAGAAACACTTTTAACACTCGGCCATGTATCTTTCATTGTTTGATATGGAATGTCCAAGTAAGTTGCTAGATTCCAGCAGAAAAGCACTATAGAATGTATTGAACAAACCGAATGTAAAGATACCCGCATTGCAGTGTATTCTTACTTCCAGAGGTAAAGGCAAGTACAACACAGCTGAAAAGACCTAAATCATGTTACATGTGACTTTTCAGTTAGGAAGTGTGTTTGTTATAAAGCAGAAACACTTTTACCACCAAACCATGTATCTTTCATTGTTAGATATGGAGTGTCCAAGAAAGTTGCTAGATTCCAGCAGAAAAGCACTATAAAACGTGTTGAACAAACCTAATGTAAAGATACACGCATTGCAGTGTATTCTGACTTCCAGAGCTAAAGGAAGTACAACACAGCTGAAAACACCTAAATCATGTTACATGTGACATTTCAGTTAGGAAGTGTGTTTCTTTTAAAGCAGAAACACTTTTAACACCCGTCCATATATCTTTCATTGTTTGATATGGAATGTCCAAGTAAGTTGCTAGATTCCAGGAGAAAAGCACTAGAGAACGTATTGAACAAACCTAATGTAAAGATACACACATTGCAGTGTATTCTTACTTTCAGAGCTAAAGGCAAGTACAACACA
>NW_021613717.1:0-1224 GCF_004785775.1 Grammomys surdaster | reverse complement strand
CTGCTTTAAACCAAACACACTTCCTAATTGAAATGTCACATGTAACATGATTTAGGTGTTTTCAGCTCTGTTGTACTTGCCTTTAGCTCTGAAAGAAAGAATACACTGCAATTCCCATTTTTCATTAGCTTTGTTCATTACATTCTATAGTGCTTTTCTGCTGGAATCTAGCAACTTACTTGTACATTCCATGAGAAACAATGAAAGATACATGGCTGCATGGTAAAAGTGTTTCTGCTTTAAATCAAACACACTTCCTAACTGAAATATCACATGTAACATGATTTAGGTGTTTTCAGCTCTGTTGTACTTGCATTTAGCTCTGGAATTATGAATATCCTGCAATTCGCGTATATTTACTTTAGCTTTGTTCAATATGTTCTATAGTGCTATTCTGCTGGAATCTAGCAACTTACTGGGACATTCCATGTGAAACAATGAAAGGTACATGGCTGGATGGTACAAGTGTTTCTGCTTTAAACCAAACATATTTCCTAACTGAAATGTCACATGTAACATGATTTAGGTGTTTTCAGCTCTGTTGTACTTGCCTTTAGCTCTGGAAGTATGAATACACTGCAATTCGCATATTTTTACATTACCATTGTTCAATACGTTGTATAGTGCTTTTCTGCTGGAATCTAGCAACTTACTTGGACATTCCATGTTAAACAATGAAAGATACATGGCTGGATTATAGAAGTGATTCTGCATTAAACCAAACACACGTCCTAACTGAAATGCCACATGTAACATGATTTAGGTGTTTTCAGCTCTTTTGTACTTGCCTTTAGCTCTGGAAATAAGAATACAGAGCAATTCGCATATTTTTATATTAGCATTGTTCAATACGATCTATAGTGCTTTTCTGCTGGAGTCTAGCACCTTACTTGGACATTCCATGTGAAACATTGAAAGATACATGGCTGGATGGTACAAGTGTTTCTGCTTTAAACAAAACACACTTCCTGACTGAAATGTCACATGTAACATGATTTACGTGTTTTCAGCTCTGTTATACTTGCCTTTAGCTCTGGAAGTAAGAATACACTGCAATTCACGTATTTTTACATTACCATTGTTCAATAGGTTTTATAGTGCTTTTCTGCTGGAATCTAGCAACTTACTTGGACATTCCATGTGTAACAATGAGAAATAAATGGCTGGATGGTACAAGTATTTCTGCTTTAAAACAAACACACTTCCTAACTGAAATATCACATG
>NW_021613716.1:0-1070 GCF_004785775.1 Grammomys surdaster | reverse complement strand
GGATGGTATAGGAGTTTAAGCTTTATAGGAAACACAAGTCCTAACTGGAATATCATATATAACGTTGTTTTAGTCTTTTGAGCCATATTGTGCTTGCTTTTAGCTCTGGAAGTTCGAATGCTTTACAATGTGCGTATTTTTACTGTAGTTTTGTTCAATGCGATGTGTAGTGCATTTCTGCTGGAATCTAGAAACTTTCTTGGACATACCATATGAAACAATTAAATATACATGGCCGGATTGTACAAGTGTTTATGTTTCAATGCAAACACACATCCTAACTGAAATGCAACAAGTAACATGATTTCATTGTTCTCAGTGGTGTTGTACTTGGCATTACCTCTGGAAGTACGAATGCTTTGTAATGCGAGTATCTTTACACTAGGCTTTTTCAATAGGTTGTATAGTCCTTTTCTGCTGGAATCTATCAACTTATTTGGACATGCCATATGAAACAATGAAACATACATGGCCAGACGGTAAAAGTGTTTATGCTTTAAAGCAAACACAAGTCCTAATTGAAATGTCACATGTAACATAGTTTAAGTCTTTGCAGCTGTATTGTACTTGCCTTTAGCTCTGGAAATATGAATGCATTGCAATGCATTTTAGAGTAGTTTTGTTTAATTTTTGTATTGTGCTTTTCTACAGGAATCTAGCAACTTAGTTGGACATACCATATGAAACAATGAAATATACATGGCCGGATGGTACAAGTGTTTATGCTTTAAAGCAAACAAAATTCCTACACAAAATGTCACATGTTTCATGATTTGAGTGTTTTCAGCTGTGTTGTACTTGCCTTTAGCTCTGGAAGTACGCATGCTTTGCAATGCCCGGCTCTTTACTGGAGGTTTGTTCAATATATTGTACAGTGCTTTTCTGCTGGAATCAAGCAACTTACTTGGACATGCCATATGAAACAATGTAGTATACATGAATGGATGGTACAAGTTTATATGCTTTAAAGCAAACACAAGTCGTAACTGAAATGTCACATGTAACATTGTTTAAGTATTTTCTGCTGTTTTGTACTTGCCTTTTGCTCTGGAAGTATGAATGCATTGCAG
>NW_021613715.1:0-1159 GCF_004785775.1 Grammomys surdaster | reverse complement strand
CCATCTAAAAACTGTACATATAAACCCGAGCAAGTCTCTTAATTTTCGATGCCTCAATTTCTCGAAATGTAAAATGGGAATACTGAGCAAGTTTCTTGATTTTCAATGCCTCAATTTCTCCATATGTGAAATGGGAAAAATAATAGCTTCTACTTCGGGGTTTTGAGATGTGGTACTTAATGGATGTCAAGCATTTATGAAAATGCCTGCCTGGCTCCGTTTCACTCAAGACAGTCCAGTCAGAGCACGTACTATAGAGAGAGGAGAATTCACTGACTATGGAACAGGAATGTTTGCAGGGTGTGCAGACAGTAGCAGATGGAGTCCTAGCTCAGGGGTAGACAATAAAATCTTGTGCTCCTTGGAGGCTAAACTGGTACTGTAATCTGTAATTTCAAAAATACCCTAATGGAAAAATGGGCAATAGAACCCTTTGGTCTCTTTAAAAAGAAAAAAAAAAGATGGTGTCATGGTGCAGCTGGGCCAGATGCCCATGATGGACTCAGCCCAGGAAGGAGGGTGATCAGCCAAAGCTGATGAAGCACCTGCACCCCCTTCTACCCCACTGTAGTGGATGGTTGTGTCATGACTATGGTGATAGAGTGGCTGTTTTCTGGCTCTGGTTTGGGGATTGGGTGTGATGATCCTTTTCCCTTCATGTTTTGGAGATATTTGGGGTAGGTTTGGTAAGTAGAAGTGTGTTAAGCCCAAGTGGCTAATCAGACCTTTGGAATAGGAGCTAAGTTTTCTTACAGGCACAGAAACCTTTAGTGGCAGAGCCTAAGGGGACCACAGCTGGTACAGTGAGGGACAAACAGGAAGAATGGCGTCACTGGGTGGTAGTCACTTATTTTCTCCTTTGGTTTTGTTTTTAAGACAGGTCTCATATAGCCCAGGCTGGCTTCAAACTTGCTGTGTAATTGAGGATGACCTTATCCATGTGATCCTCCTGCCTCCGGCTCCTGGGTGCTGGGATTTCAGGCATGTGCCACCCCACCTGTCACTCCCATGTTCTTTTTTACCTGTTTACTTACTTAGCTTTTTGAGGTGCCAGGGGTCAAACTCGGAGACTCATGAATGCAAAACAAGCACTCCTCCAACTGCACTATCCATCAGCCTTTGCGGTGGCCACTTTTAACTCCAGACTTTCAAAACTCGG
>NW_021613714.1:0-1425 GCF_004785775.1 Grammomys surdaster | reverse complement strand
ATATTTCCACTATGATTTGTAACAGTAGCAAAACTACAGTCATGAAGTAGCAATGAAATAATGCTATCGTTGGGGGTCACCACCACATGAGGAACTGTGTTAAAGGTTCACAGCGTTAGGAAGGTTGAGAACCAAGGCCGGGCAGTGGTGTCTCCCAGCACTTGGGAGACAGAGACAGGCAGATTTCTGAGTTCGAGGCCAGCCTGGTCTACAGAGTGAGTTCCAGGACAGCCAGGGCTACACAGAGAAACCCTGTCTCGAAAAATAAAAAAGAAAGAAAGAAAGAAAGAAAGAAAGAAAGAAAGAAAGAAAGAAAGAAAGAAAGGAAGGAAGGAAGGAAGGAAGGAAGGAAGGAAGGAAGGAAGAAAGAAAGAAAGAAAGAAAGAAAGAAAGAAAGAAAGGTTGAGAACCACTGCCTTGTGCTAGCAATACTGCAATCATCTAGGACCAGACCTCACCCTGCCCCATGATGAACTCATGTTATTTACCTGTGTCTGTGATGTCCCTATTTTCAAATATCACATTCATGTCTGATTAGAATTAGGCCTTTGTGGGGGAGGGGGGACCCAATTCTACCAGCACCATAAAAGTTATCTCTCCTGAAGAATCCAAACTCTGCCTATTCTGGTCCTGCTTTCCCGTGGCATTGGTGCTTTGGGCTGAGTGGCAAAAATGCCAGATTCTGATCTCAAAACAATGCCAGTGGTTTCCTCTGGGCCTGGTAGGACTATGTGAGAGGGAGGTAATGAAAAGACAGGCCAACAGGACTGCCCCTAACCATTTCCAGTTAATAGGCCCACCTGAGAGCAAAATCTAAAATGGTTTTGTTTAAAAATGATGGTTTTTTTTGTTTCAACATTTTATTACTGATGGATGTTTCTACTCATTAGGATAAATGGCTAGTGGGAGAGGTACTGTTGTTTATTTTTGACTCTCACATAGCCAAATGTGTTAACCCATCAGCCTTTACCCAGCAGCTCAGAATATTAAAAAAGGAGACCCTTCAGTAAGCTGACAACATGGGGCGGAGCCTGACTCTCCACATTTAACACAGTGCAGTGAGAAAGTTTTTTGGTGTAAAATAAAGAGACAGAAAGAGATTTTTCTTTTATCAAATAATCAAAGTATTTGAATCTTTGTTAATTATGTGCCGTGTGTTTGGATGTGAGTCTAATGACCATGATGGGATATTTCTGTCAGTCCTAGTAATATGGCTGGAGTAGTAAGGAGGGAGACAAGTAGAGAGAGACAGAGAGAGAATCTGGGGAGTAAATGGTGCCTTTCCTTGACATTTAACTTGTATTTGTATGTATTCTCTCGTACGTGTGCATGTGCGTGTCCTCTCTCCCTCTCTCTCCCACCCTCTCCCTCTCCCTCTCCCTCTCCCTCTCCCTCTCCCTCTCCCTCTCCCTCTCCCTCTCCCTC
>NW_021613713.1:0-3167 GCF_004785775.1 Grammomys surdaster | reverse complement strand
GTTTGGGTATGTGTGTAATTGTAGCTTCATAGAACAAATTGGGTAGTGTTCCTTCTGTCTCTATTTTGTGGAATAGTTTGAAGAGAATTGGTATTAGGTCTTCCTTGAAGGTCTGATAGAATTCAGCACTAAAACCATCTGGTCCTGGGCTTTTTTTAGTGGGGAGACTTTTAATGAGTGCTGCTATTTCCTGAGGGGTTATGGGACTGTTTAGATGGTTTATCTGCTCCTGGTTTAACTTTGGTACCTGGTATCTGTCTAGGAAATTGTCCATTTCACCCAAGTTTTCAAGTTTTGTTGAGTATAGGCCTTTGTAGTAGGATCTGATGATTTTCTGAATTTCTTCAGTTTCTGTTGTTATGTCTCCCTTTTCAGTTCTGATTTTATTAATTTGGATACTGTCTCTGTGCCCTCCGGTTAATCTGGCTAACGGTTTATCTATCTTGTTGATTTTCTCTAAGAACCAGCTCCTGGTTTTATTGATATTTTGTATTGTTCTTTCTGTTTCTATTTGGTTGATTTCAGCCCTGAGTTTGATTATTTCCAGCCTTCTACTCCTCCTGGGTGTATTTGCTTCGTTTTTTCTAGAGCTTTTAGTTGTGTAGTCAAGTTGTTAGTGTGTGCTCTTTCCAGTTTCTTTTTGTAGGCACTTAGAGCTATGAGTTTTCCTCTTATCACTGCCTTCATGGAGTCCCACAAGTTTTGGTATGATGTGTCCTCATTTTCATTGAATTCTAAAAAGTTTTTTATTTCTTTCTTTATTTCTTCCTTGACCTAATACCAATTCTCTTCAAACTATTCCACAAAATAGAGACAGAAGGAACACTACCCAATGTGTTCTATGAAGCTACAATTACACTCATACCCAAACCCCACAAGGACCCTACAAAGAAAGAGAACTTCAGACCAATCTCCCTTATGAACATCGATGCAAAAATACACAATAAAATTCTAGCAAACTGAATCCAAGAACACATCAAAACAATCATCCATCATGATCAAGTAGGTTTTATCCCAGGAATGCAGGGATGGTTCAATATTCGGAAATTAATCAATGTAATCCACTATATAAACAAACTTAAAGAAAAAAACTACATGATCATCTCAGTAGATGCTGAGAAAGCATTTGACAAAATTCAACATCCCTTCATGATAAAAGTCTTGGAAAGATCAGGAATTCAAGGCCCCTACCTAAACATAGTAAAAGCAATTTACAGCAAACCAGTAGCCAACATCAAGCTAAATGGAGAGAAACTTGAAGCAATCCCACTAAGATCAGGGACTAGACAAGGCTGTCCACTCTCCTCCTATGTATTCAATATAGTACTGGAAGTCCTAGCCAGAGCAATTAGACAACAAACAGAAGTCAAAGGGATACAAATAGGAAAGGAAGAAGTCAAAATATCGCTATTTGCAGATGATATGATAGTACACTTAAATGACCCCCAAACTTCCACCAGAGAACTCCTAAACCTGATAAACAACTTCAGCAAAGTGGCTGGTTATAAAATCAACCCAAACAAATCAGTAGCCTTCCTCTACATGAAAGATAAACAGACTGAAAAAGAAATTAGGGAAATGACACCTTTCACAATAGTTGCAAATAATATAAAATACCTTGGTGTGAATCTAACCAAGCAAGTGAAAGACCTGTATGACAAGAACTTCAAGTCTCTGAAGAAAGAAATTGAAGAAGATCTCAGAAGATGGAAAGATCTCCCATGCTCATGGATTGGCAGGATTAATATAGTAAAAATGGCCATCTTGCCAAAAGCAATCTACAGATTCAATGCAATCCCCATCAAAATTCCAAATCAATTCTTCATAGAGACAGAAAGAGTAATTTACAAATTCATTTGGAATAACGACGACAACAACAACAACAAAAAACCCAGGATCGAGAGAACTATTCTCAAAAATAAACGTACTTCTGGGAGAATCACTATCCCTGACCTCAAGCTGTACTACAGAGCAATAGTGATAAAAACTACCTGGTATTGGTACAGAGACAGGCAGGAAGATCAATGGAATAGAATTGAAGACCCATAAATGAACACACACTCCTATGGTCACTTGATCTTTGACAAAGGAGCTAAAACTGTCCAGTGGAAAAAGGACAGCATTTTCAACAAATGGTGCTGGTTCAACTGGAGGACAACAAGGAGAAGAATGAAAATTGATCCATTCTTATCTCCTTGTACAAAGCTCATGTTTAAGTGGATAAAGGACCTCCACGTAAAACCAGATACACTGAAACTAATAGAAGAGAAGGTGGGGAAGACCCTCGAATACTTGGGCACAGGTGAAAAGTTCCTGAACAGAACTCCAATGGCATATGCTCTAAGATCAAGAATTGACAAATGGGACTTCATAAAATTGCAAATTTTCTGTAAGGCAGAGGACACTGTCAATAGGACAAAATGACAACCAACAAATTGGGAAAAGATCTTTACCAATCCTTCATCTGATAGAGGGCTAATATCCAATATATACAAGGTACTCAAGAAATTAGACTCCAGACAACCAAATTACCCTATTAAAAAATGGGGTATAGAGCTTAACAAAGCATTTTCAACGGAAGAAATTCGAATGGACGAGAAGCACCTAAAGAAATGTTCAGCATCCTTAGTCGTCAGGGAAATGCAAATCAAAACAACCCTGAGATTCCATCTCACACTAGTCAGAATGGCTAAGATTAGAAACGCAGGTGATAGTAGTTGCTGCCTAGGGTGTGGAGAAAGAGGAGCACTCCTCCATTTTTGGTGGGACTGCAAGATAGTGCAACCACTTTGGAAATCACTCTGGCGGTTCCTCAGAAAATTGGACATAGCATTACCTGAGGATCCAGCTATACCACTCCTAGGCATATACCCAGAAGATGCTCGAACATATAACAAGGACATATGCTCAACTATGTTCATAGAAGCCTTGTTTATAGTAGCCAGGAGCTGGAAAGAACCCAGATGTCCTTCAACTGAGGAATGGATTCAAAAAATGTGGTATATTTACACAATGGAGTATTACTCAGCTATTAAAAACAATGAATTTGAGAGGTTCCTTGGTAAATGGATGGAACTAGAAATTATCATCCTGAGTGAGGTAAGCCAATCACAAAAGAAGACACATGGTATTCACTCACTGATTATTGGATATTAGCCCAGAACCTT
>NW_021613712.1:0-4939 GCF_004785775.1 Grammomys surdaster | reverse complement strand
CCCTTCCTCATCCTCATCCCATCAGCATCCCATCCTCATCCCATCAGCATCCCATCCTCATCCTCATCCCATCAGCATCCCATCCTCATCCCATCAGCATCCCATCCTCATCCCATCAGCATCCCAACCTCATCCTCATCAGCATCCCATCCTCATCCCATCAGCATCCCATCCTCATCCCATCAGCCTCCCATCCTCATCCCATCAGCATCCCATCCTCATCCCATCAGCATCCCATCCTCATCCTCATCAGCATCCCATCCTCATCCCATCAGCATCCCTTCCTCATCCCATCAGCATCCCATCCTCATCCCATCAGCATCCCATCCTCATCCCATCAGCAGCCCATCCTCATCCCATCAGCATCCCATCCTCATCCCATCAGCATCCCATCCTCCTCCCATCAGCATCCCATCCTCATCCTCATCCCATCAGCATCCCATCCTCATCCCATCAGCATCTCATCCTCATCCCATCAGCATCCCATCCTCATCCCATCAGCATCCCTTCCTCATCCTCATCCCATCAGCATCCCATCCTCATCTCATCAGCATCCCATCCTCATCCCATCAGCATTCCATCCTCATCTCATCAGCATCCCATCCTCATCCCATCAGCATCCCATCCTCGTTCCATCAGCATCCCTTCCTCATCCTTATCCCATCAGCATCCCATCTTCATCTAGTTGACAACTCCCTTCCCTACCCTAACAGAAGTAGAATCTTAGGAGAATGCTGCTACACTGCTACTTACATTCTTTCCTCTATTGCCATTATTTAAAACACAAGAGCTTTTGTTTGGTTTGGTTTTGAGACAGGGTTTCTCTGTGTAGCCTTGGCTATCCTGGAACTCACTTTGTAGACCAGCCTGGCCTTGAGCTCCCAGACATTCACCTGCCTCTGCTTCCTGAGTGCTGGGATTAAAAGCCGGTGTCACCACCAGGCTAAAGAATATTTTTATTTATAATTTACCTCCACCCTGTCCAGGGCATCTAATTTTTTTTATATTACTAACATTTATCCATGTGTATACATATTCTACCCTTTCACATAGCCATATTCGCTTGTGTTTCTGAATAGTTAATATATTTTAATTTGATTATCACAGCTATAGTAAATTAAAATTAAGATTCACTAACTAAAATTTTCCCTTACTATTTAAGTATTTATTATGGGTAAGTATGTCCAGACCTGTTGCCTTCTCTTGCTTTTGTTAAATTTGTTCCCAGGGCATGTCTAAGGAGATTAAGCCCAAAGATGAGAATATCTTCTTAATGCTCTGTGTGGCCATTTGCCTCGGTTAAGCATGACACATATTTATTACAATGCTATGCCTATAAGACCACAGCAGTGTAAGACTCTATGAAGATTAGATATTCTCATTCGTAAGTACTAGTACTAAGTAGGTATTAAATGCTACAACAATCTACATTAATTTTCTTGTTTTAATTTATAGTAGGGATAGAGTTTTCTTATGTCTCCTTTGTTATTTATACCAATTTTGTATAAATTGCACAAGACAGACATTGTCGGGGGGAGAGGGAGATTTTAGGAATGCAGAACTGTTAGACCGTGACAGGAACTACCAATGAAGGCCTTCATTTCAGAAACTGAAATCCTGGGAGTGGGAGAAGTAGTCTATAATGCTGGACATCACCTGCATAGCAATTGGGCCTGGGATGAACCCTAGAGAGCTGTCACAGAAAGCCATGCCGACCCAATGCCCTCTCCCTTATGGTTTGTCTTAGGAACTCGATGACTATTTGGTGACTCATTTGGCTAACACAGAGCTATCTTCTTTAGCCAGGCAACATGGGGGAGCCATCAATCTCTTAATAATGTCATAATGCAGCCCTGGAACCCCACTCCTATGTCCTCACTTGACCATGACTGCATTTCTGTAAGGGATAGGTATCATTATTTCCATGCCAAAGATCAGGAAAATGTCATCCTTGTCACCATGAATACTACAGGAGTGATTCGCCATTCAGAAAGGCCCACATTAGAGGAGTCAATCCAGTCTCCACCATTGTCCAGCAGAGATGTGCAGGGGAGTGAATGATGGCCCTGCCCCTCCCTCCACCTCCCTGCCTCCCATCATGATATTTATGAAAGAGCTTCCATCCCTTTGTCTTCTTGGAGGGATGGCTATGGCCTTTTGTTGATGGAGGAAACACTGCAGTCTTTGTGTAGAAACAATGGTTGTTTGTTTTAGGAAGCACTTTTGTTATCTCAAAGGTGCACCTGGGACTGTCCCTATATAGGAGAGGCTCTGAGCCATGACCTAGGCTGGGTCTGGTTACCATGGAGTTGGGAAGGAATATAGAGACCCTCAGCCTTTTATGACTCCTGTCTACTCAGCAATAAATGTGGATTGATAGCACCTTGTCGTTGCTGGCTCTGGAGAAGCGTATCTGCCTTCCCTTACTCTGTCTTGCTTTGTTTTGTTTTTTAAACATGTATTTGGGGCACCCATGGAGATAAGAGGCCAACTTGCCAGAGTCAGTTCCCTCTTTTCATCATGTGGGGTATAGGGAACCAAGCTCAGACCTGAGGCTCCATGGCATTTGCCTTTTCCGTCCGAGCCATCTCACCAACCCATCATTCTGATTTCTTTCAGTGGGATTCAAGGTTCAGGTAGAGTTTTACCTCATCAGAATATTAGGGAAAATTGCCTTTCTTAACTGCACACTTCTAGAATTGACGAGGAAAGAAACAGAATGTTTGTGGGAGCTTCGGTGAGGGTGAGCCCCTGCGTGGCTGTTATGATAGTATAAGTTAACTGGTCACATGTGGCCATGCCATCAGTGACTGGAGGAAGCATGGCCTGGAGTAAGGCCACCTGACAATGCTCCCAGTTATTAGCCATAGAGATGGAGATACTTAAAGTTCTTTGACCCTTGACCTCCTACTCAAGAGAAGCCGACGTCTACCTATCTGCTGTTGGCAGAAGCAAAGAGGGCGCTCAGGGCCTGGATTAGGCCCTCAACAGATATCAGTTGTCATTCTACATTCAAACACAGGTAAGGAAGGTAGGTACTGAAACCCCCAGACTCTGACCTGCTGTAGGTGCTATCATACTCTGGTCTCACTGGCATAAGTGACCAGGGATAAAAAGGAGGCTGCTTGTATCATACGGTCCTAGTCTGAGTGCTTGCTCCGTATCTGCTCTGCTGAATGACCCTGAGCAAAGCATGAGAACTGAGCCACACAGTTCACAGAGAACTCTGCTTATGAGTCCAAAGGTCTTGGGTGTGAGGTTCAAGAGGGACACCGGACAGATTTTATTTTAAAGTTAAAAAAAATTTATTAATGCTGAAGAGGTGACTCAGTGGTTAAGAGCACTGGCTGCTCTTCCAGAGGACCCAGGTCCAACTCCTAGAATTCAAGTGGCAATTCATGACCATCTGTAACTCCAGTCCCAGAAGATCTAATACCCTCTTCTGGCCTCCATGGGCACTGAATGCATACATTCAGACAAAACATACATACATGTAAAATAAAAATAAATAAAATCTCAAGAAATTAAAACAACAACAACAAAGAGGTCTATTAGAAGAATTATTAACACCATAGGTAGACAGACAGACAGACAGACAGACAGACAGACAGCTGCATGGTGGAGGCTCTGAGGAGAGTTCAGGCCTCAGCACCATAAATAGAAAGGATTCTGATGAATTTGGGTCCATTCGGCAGAGTAGGGATAGTTTTTTAGAGATCTCGAAGGAGTCCACAGCCAGGCTGTCTCTGATTCCCCAGCAGGCAACAGGAAAAGGGGTAAGATGTGGTAGCATCGGAAAGGTGGTAGGGTGGTGAGCTGGCTATTTTATGTCAGGTTGACTTGATCTAACATCATTTGGGAAGCAGGAACCACAACTGAGAAAACGCCCCAACTAGATTGGCTGGTGGGAAAGCCTGTGGTGCATATTTTGAATTGATGATTAATCAATTGATGAAGAAAACCCAGCTCATTGTGGGTGGTACAACCCCTGGGTTTAGGATTCTGGGTGCTACAAGAAAGCAGGCTAAGCAAGCCATGGGAAACAAGCTAGTAAGCTGTTACAGGATATTTAATCACACTATGAAGCTCAAAATTGTGTTATTTACTGAAAATACCTATTTCTTATTGTGGTGTGGCTCAGCCCTTAACAAACATCTTTAATTCTTTTGGCTAGAATATAGGCATGTCCTTAGCATAAATCTTTAATCCCAAACACTGACGGTATAAAGTTAGTTTGCAGAAGGAAGCATCTGTCTTTGAAAGTCATGTCTAATTGAGCGACAGACAAGTGAAAAAATTGACAAAGTAGGATATGCTCAACCCTCACAAGAGAAGAGAGGAAAGGGAAGCTACTTAAGGGGCAGTGCAGAGAGAAGACAGAGAGAGGAGGCAGGTTTACCAGGTGAGTTTTGCAGACAGGTTAAAGAGAGAACAAGCTAGACACAGTTAAAGACAGAATGAGCCAGAGAATTAGAAGGAGACAGAAAATTAGAACAGATTGCTGGAGTTAGTTTGAGGTCAAACAGAGTAAGTCAGGAGAAACTGAGAAAAGTCAGATTGAATCAATCAGCCTAGAGAGGAGCTACCTCACTCCAGCCGCAGGCTGTGAGAGGGACCTTACAGGGAGATGGGATGCTAGGGGAGTGAGGAAGGCTGCTGCAGGCATCTTGATCTGAGCAGCAGTCTCAGCTGGATTCTAGCAATGGGTAAGATGGAATCATCAGCCCTGTCTGCCAGGCTGTTGGGAGTTAATGTTAGTATTCTGTCTAAACTCCACCTCCATAGTTACCTGGCAACAGCCAGCTATGTTCCTCCCCACGGTTACCTAGAAACAGCCTGGTAGGTCTGCCCACCATAAAAAGGGGCTGCTTGCCCCTCCTCTCTCTCTTACCCTCTTGCTCTCTGTTCTCTTGCCTGTAGGTTCTGTCTGTCCCCTCGC
>NW_021613711.1:0-5866 GCF_004785775.1 Grammomys surdaster | reverse complement strand
CTTTCTTGGACTTGTTCAGTCTGCCTATGTAAAATAATATTAATTGCAATCACTTTCCCGAGCTGCTTCCATTTATGCCTAATTAGCATAATTCACAGTGGCTGTCCATACCGTTAAGCGTGTGTTAGATTACCTTTGCTGTGTTTGATGATTATACTAAATCCTATCTCTGCAAGCTAAGCTTTCACAATTTGTTGCTCATGTATCATGGCTGGCTGCTGGAAAACAGAAAAATTGGACAGAGTGTTTCTGAATACAGGAAAAGCTCTGTGGAAAAATCTCTGTGCAGACTAAAAACAGGGAAAATCTGAAAACTGTCCCTCACCAGACCGAACAAACCTTAAGCCTAACCTTTATGTTGGATCTGTTCATTATTTAGTGATTTCCATTTATAGAAATTGACATTGAACTTAAAACTTCATATTATCTTTACTGTTTAATAGGTCTTTTGTTTTAATTTGGAGGCATTCAGGTCTAAGTAGAACAAACCAACCAGATCATTATGGTGAAAAGCACTTGACCTTAGGAGAGAGAAGGGCAGAAAATAACTGAAGCAAAACTCGCCTGCACCTTTGATCTTTTGCTCACAACTGTGTGGCACGAGGGATGTCAGTTCGTGTCCTAAGCACTTTGTTTTACATCTGTGAAGTCAGAGTTGGAGTACAGACAAAGTCAGGTAGAGGATGTAGAAAGTCTCCACTGATTAGGAAGTGGGATTCTTGCTCTAGACAGGCAAACGCTGGCTTTAAAAGAAGTAGAACTTTATAAATCCGTGATTATGATTCAAGTCAATGAGCAAACTTATCTTTGAGATTTCCATGTGTCACCTTTTTGTTCACACTTTTCTCTTTCAAGTTTTTTCTTCAAAACGTTTAAGTATTTGAACAGTTGTTACCATGAGGAAATGGTAATGAAGCCAGGTAATTGTACTTGACTTTTAAAACTGAACAATCAGGCATTAAGATCTTTTTAAAATCTTTGTGTGTGGAGGGTTTTGGTTTTGTTTCATATATCATATAATATTCTTCTGTCTGATTTATTAAGAACTATATCATGAGTAGAGAGATGGCTCAGAAGTTGAGAGTATTTGCTGCTCTTCCGAAAGAACCAGGTTTTGTTCCCAGCACCTATGTCAGGTGGTTCATAGTCACTGGTAACTCCAATTATGGGGAAGCTAATGCTCTCTTCTGGTCTCTGTTTGCACTGCGCTTATGTGCACATATCAACACCTACAAAAGTAAAAGTGAAAATATATAAGAATTACAAGGATATGTGCCTTTGACACATTGTTATACTTTTATTCCTATTCTTGTTGGCACATCAAGAATCACAACTTCAACTGTTTTTATCGGATATTTTCCTTATTTACATTTCAAGTGTTATCCCCTTCCCCGGTCTCCCCCAAACCTTCTATCCCATCTCCACCTCCCCTGCTTCTATGAGTGTGTTGTCCCATCCAACCACCCACTCCAGCCTCCCCGTCCTCGAATTCCCCTACATTGGGACATCAAGCCTTCACAGGACAAAGGGCCTCTTCTCCCATTGATGTCCAACAAAGCCATCCTGTGCTACATACGCAGCTGGAATCATGGGTCACTCCATGTGTACTCCTTGATTGATGGTTTAGATCCTGGGAGCTCTAGGGGGGTCTGGTTGGTTGATATTGTTGTCTCCATATTTGCCCCTGTGAGTATTTTGTTCCCCTTTCTAAGAAGGTCTGAAGCATTCACATTTTGGTCTTATTTCTTCTTGAGATTCATGTGGTCTGTGAACTGTATCTTGGGCATTCCAAACATCTGGGCTAATATCCACTTATCAGTGAGTGCATACCATGTGTGTTCTTTTGTGATTGGGTTATCTCACTCAAGATGATATTTTCTAGTTCCATCCATTTGCCTAAGAATTTCATGAATTCATTGTTTTTAATAGCTGAGTAGTAAGTATTCCATTGTGTAAATGTACCACATTTTCTATATCCATTCCTCTGTTGAAGGATATCTGGGTTCTTTCCAGCTTCTAGCTATTATAAATAAGGCTGCTATGAACATAGTGGAGCATGTGTTCTTGTTATATGTTGGAGCATCTTCTGGGTATATGCCCAGGAGTGGTATAGCTGGGTCCTCAGGTAGTACTATGTCCGATTTTCTGAGGAACCATTACACTGACTTCCAGAGTGGTTGTACCAGCTTGCAATCCCACCAACAATGGAGGAGTGTTCCTCTTTCTCCACATCCTCACCAGCATCTGCTGTCACTTGAGTTTTTGATCTTAGCCATTCTAACTGGTGTGAGGTGGAATCTCAGGTTTGTTTTGATTTGCATTTCCCTGATGACTAAGGATGTTGAACATTTCTTTAGGTGCTTCTTGGCCATTCAGTATTCCTCAGTTGAGAATTCTTTTTTAGCTCGGTACCGCATTTTTTAATAGGGTTATTTGATTCTTTGGAGTCTAACTTCTTGATTTCTTTGTATATATTGGATATTATCCCTTTATTGAATGTAGGATTGGTAAAGATCTTTTCCCAATCTTTTGGTTGCCATTCTTTTAGAAGTAATTATACACCAAATTTTTGGGTTATAATTTTCCTTTATCTAAAATGTTTTTCTCCGTGTCCAGGTTGAAAAGTAAAAGTAAGCCACTGTATTCTATGAACTAGATTCTCTGATCTTGAGTTTATTTCTGTTGTAGCTTCCTTCTGTTGCTGTGGTAAAATACTTTGAAAAGCAGCAAAGTGGAGAATAGAGGGGTTTTCTTTGGTTTCAAATTCCACTGTTGTAGGACAGTCACACATGTGAGTGCTTTAGACATCTGGGCTCATCATATTCACAGTCCAGAGCAGAGGGAACCCAACTCATTCCTATGGTTCGCTTGCTGCTTGCCTTCAGATGCTCAGCTAGCTTTTCTAACTTTTATATAATTTAGGGTTCTGCTCATGAAGTGGTGCCACCCTAGTAGGCGGAGTCAGTTAACAGTTAAGCCAGTACCTCACAGACATATCTACATCCCAAACTTGGCTAGATACTTCCTCAACTTATATTTCCCCCACCATGGTTCTAGTTTGTAGCAAGTTATAGTTTGAAGGAATAGTATACCAAGAAAAATAAGCCACTTCATATGGACGGATTCAACTTATCACATATAAAAATTATTCTCCACTCCTTTACTGTCTTACTGTGTAAGTTTACAGAATTTAGTTTTTTCAGGAAACTTACTCATCTACTCAGTAACCTTTGTGATGTATTAAAAGTTGAAGCCCGCCCCCACTTTGCCTCTAGAAATTTGAAGCATTCATTTTATTATAAGGAATCTATGTGAAAATCAAAAAGAAAACTGAGTTCAGGAAGTAAGGAATAATACTGTAATCATAGCAGCTCATTATTTTGTTTTTAAACTTGATCTCCCACAAGGTTATTACCTAGAATTGAATATTAATGGACTCGGGCTGTCTTTATGCAGAAGAGATCTTAAACAACAGTGTTCGTAAGGAAGGACATTAATCAGGGGACAGAAGGGAGCCTTGTTTCTAATAATGTTTGCATAATAGCTACCCTTGGGTGGCTTAAAAATAAATACCCATGCTTTCTGTATCCAACACAATGAGAATTATCCGTGGTTATAATTCTGTTATATGATTTTCTATGTATTTATGGGGATACCAAACTGAGAAGCTGCTGGAACCTCACAGAAACAAATAGCGTTGCTCAGGAATGATGTAGGGTAGAAGTTGTAGACGTTGAAGCAGGCTCTACTTGTAGAATTGGTGGCAAAGGACCTAATAGCAAGTCATAAGTGATTTCAGAAAGGAAGGAACAGGCGGGCCTGCTGAAGAACATTCAGATACACCCCTGATCTCACTTTAACTCTCCAGTTGCTTCTTACCCCCTGTAAAATAATAGATGAATCTCATCTTGGCATACAGACACTTCTTCAGTGCACTATGAAGCTATGGTACATGGGATGTTTGGCTGTCTTCCACACAGAACTCTTTGCAGCTTCCCTCAAGCACTATGTTTCCGAGTTCCATGCTTTCCTTCAGAGTCTACTCTCATCTTACAAGAACTTTCCAAGCCTTCCTTGCCAGTTAATTCTGCTTAGCAGGCATAGGTTGGTTTAAATGTCCCATCCTCCACAAAACCTGCTTTGACTGTACTACTAGCCATAGGTCTTTCCATAGACTGTGCCCTGGGGATTTCTTCTGCTTCCTTGATTTATTGTGTGCCTGTGCCAAGTTTGATATTTCATAAATGCTTTAAATAATGACCTCATCTCCTTGCAGCTTTCTCCACATCCCCAGTTTTTATGAGCACTTTCATTTGTTCCATACTGAACAAATTCCATATGGTCTTGGAAACATAAGCCATGCTGCTGTTTGATCTTCTGACTGGGTTATACAAGACTCTGTATGAACAGTTCGTTCTGGCCATTTCCTTCACCTTATTTCTTGTCAAGATGGTCTGCTGCAGGCAAGGGAGCATTCTGCAGTATGACAATCCGAACTTATTGGTTCCTCCAAACTGAAATTGTGAACCATTTTTCCCATCCCCACTTCCTTATGGTCTGTTATACAGTTTCTGTCCTGAAGGAAAAGACCTCCCTGTGTCTCCTGATCTGTCCTCCCTATCTGAATATGTTGTTTTAGCAGAACTGCACGTGTCCAGCATCCCCTGACAAGGGAAGTTGTGAAGGGAAGGCCAAGATTACCCTTGACAGACATTGCATTCTGAATGATCAGTGTGTGTGTGTGTGTGTGTGTGTGTGTGTGTGTGTATGTGTGTGTGTGTCTGTGTCTCTGTGTGTGTGTTTGTCAGTGTGTGTAGGTGTGTATGTGTGGGCATGTGTGCAGGCAGTCTTAGAAGTGCTGAAAAGTACCCCCTCTATCTAGTTATAAAACCTTTAAAAATACTTTAACCCTGGGGTGAGCATTACAGCTGTTAACCTTCTTTGCCAAGGAGGAAAAAAAATCCCTGAAAATGTTCGTGTCTAGCAAATCCCACAGAATTATGCCCCGATCCATTGCTCTTTCCACAGCACTACAAACTTACCCCACAGTATTTTCTGCTACCTTCTGTGGGTGTCATGGTGCCTGGTAGGGCTTTCCCCACATTGAGTTCAGTACAGCAGTGAGTAGAGCCCTAGACTTAGGTTTATGGTGTTGGCAGACCATGGTAAGCTCTGGGCCCCAAGAGTCACTTCATTTGAAGCATCAGGATCCTTATTTATAAAACAGCTAGGGAGGCTCAGGATTCTCAGTTTCTTTGGACATATTAATTTCTTTCTGATAGCTCCCATATTTCTCTACTTCTTGCTTCTTTTTTAAAAAAATAAAAGTAGTTCTTAAAATAATTTCATTCACATTATGATGCATCCTGATTCCTGTCACCTCCATCTCTCTCATCTTCCTTTTTCCCTGTCAGCACCCCTCACCCCACACACAGTCTCTACTAATCCATTTCCATTGCTTAATCCTTTGGTTTTGCCCTGCAGCCCACTGACTTTTCCTTTTGCTTTTATCAGTCGACTCCATGAGCTGATGAGCCCCTGTGTTTTGCAGAGGGTGACTGGGTTCATCACTGATGCTTCAAAACCAAGTGCACATTGATTATAGCTTCTTACAGAAGGATACAGTTCCCTCTCCCTTTCCTGTTCTACACAGTTTCTTCTCCTTCTCCTTGCCTCCTCCTTCCTCCCATGTTCAAGCAGCCATTTTCTCTGTAGGTATTCAAGTCTTCTGGCTAATAGACAATACTCAATCCTGCAACACTGACTCTATATCAGGACTCTCAAATGTTCAATAGGAAGCCTTGAGAGCCAAGTGGCAGCTGGGAAGCGCTCTCTCTCTCTCTCTCTCTCTCTCTCTCTCTCTCTC
>NW_021613710.1:0-1091 GCF_004785775.1 Grammomys surdaster | reverse complement strand
ATTCACTAATGAGCCTCAAATTGTGGTCAAGTGTGAAAGAAGCAAGCCAGCTGCAGGCAAAGCTGGAGCAGAAGCATCAGGAGGCTGAGAGGAAGAGCACTGTTTATGACGAGGAGCTGGTAGGGCAGGGGGACCCGGTGCAGGCCATGAAGAGGGGTGTGCTGGACATGATTCCATTAGGTAGGGATGGAGATCTGACTTTAATAATAAAAGGTCATTGGATGCCCCGGGGGGCTGCTTGCTGGAGTTTGCTTTCGTTCCTTTCTCTCTCTCTCTCTCTCTCTCTCTCTCTCTCTCTCTCTCTCTCACTTTTGCTCTGGATTTGCTTTCGCTGCTACTCTGCGGTGTCTTCAAGTCTCTTTTTTCAAGACACACAGAACTTGGACCCTATAGCACGGAACATCCACGAGAGCCTTCAGTAACACAAGGAGACTGAAATGAGGGCCAGTCAGCAAATGTGCCCCTCCCCCCCCCACTCCTGCATCGGTGTCTGGTACGAACAGCACAACCATTAGCGGAACTAAGGGAATGTGTGCGGGATTTTAGGTAAGTTGGATTAGAACCCACGTTCTTCAGATACGCGGAGTTACTCTCCTTTCTGATAAGGGATCGTAATCATTGTGGTTATAATGCGGGAAGGCCATTAAGAAGAGACCAGTTGGATTCCACAGTAGAGAATCTTCACACACGTGATCCAGGAACTCCAAACTGCTAGCTTCCAAATGTTACACACTACTAGCACAGAGCTGTAGCCCAGCGCCCTGGAACCAGACCCTCGCACCAGGGCTGCCAGCATTTGCATGGTCTGATTTGCACAGCCCTATTTGCATGGCAGAGGTTGCACAACTGGAAGGAACAAGCACAGTGTCTCATACAAACCCCTCAGAACTCTATACAACTCAGTCTAAGCTGCCCTCCTTTCCATGAATGAATTACATAGCTGCCCTCCTTTCCATGAATGAATTACATGTCAGGAAGCTGTACACAAAGAAACTCACCCTAACTGGGGAAAGGGTTTCTTCCCAGTGGAGACCCCTCCACTACAAAGTCCCTCCCCCTAGGGTAGAACTTTCCTTATCATGCACTCTGCC
>NW_021613709.1:0-1516 GCF_004785775.1 Grammomys surdaster | reverse complement strand
GGATGAAGTCAGTCGAGGGGCGCAGGTGCACCTGCACCCCGCATGAGTTTTGAACCACAGGTTCAGTAACAAGAAGAAAGAAGAGAGAAAGAAGACATTAAAGATTAAATTCACCAAGCACTGCAGGACAAGACATGTGAATCTGAATGGAGAGGAAATTGCAGGGATTATTAGGGAAGAGTAATGCAGTTGCTCTTTTCTCAGGGTGATATGGATCTTGAGTGTGAAAACAAAATGAACTCAACTCTTTTCTACAAACAATGGGAAAGCATTTTGGCTTCATATTATTTAGGTTGTACTCCTAGGCAGCAAAGAGCCGATCTCAGGGCCTCGTAACTAATAGTACTTGTTATTTCTTTGTCATGTATTTTTGATAGTTTGGTCCAGGAAGAAATGAGTAAGGTCCACAGTTACTTTTGCCTCTGTTTCCCTCACTTTATTCTGTTAAATTCATAGTTATAGTTTTATGTTAAACCTCAGCATTCCTTACACTCAGTCAGTGAGTAATGAGATGCATTACTCAGTTTGCAAGCAAGTGCCTACTTACTTCGAACCAATCAGAGGAGAGCAAGAGCTCGTGAGTGAGCTTCAAGTAGTTGTCATATTTCCCAGTAGAGCTACTGAAATTATCATCTTCTTAGTATTTAACTTAGTTTTATACCAGTAATTGCTAAACACTGGTCTTTAATTTTCTTACTGAGAGGTGACATGCTAAATTCCTATATTTCATGTGGCATTTGAGAAGCAGGTAGTTACAAATGGTCCTTTTATTCATTTGCTTCCTCCTTAGCATACCGTACCATTATGATATTATCACCCAGGACAAGCAATTTTAAATTGTGCTCACATTGTAACAAATGTATGTAAATAAAAGTCATGGGTTCCATATATTTCACAGACTAATAAGAATATTCCCATTCGTTTATGAATTCATTAAAAATGTGGAGCAGAGACAAAAACAAAAGCCATCTAGTGACTGCCTCACCTAGGGATCCATCCCGTCTGCAGGCAACAAACCCAGACACTATTGCTGATGCCAAGAAACATTTGATGACAGGAGCCTCATATAGCTGTCCCGTGAAAAGCTCTACCAAAGTCTGACGAATACAGATGAGGATGCTCATAGCCAACCGTCAGACTGAGCATGGGAACCTCAGTGGAGGAGTTAGGGGAAGGAATGAAGGAGCGGAAGGGGTTTTCAAACCTATAGGAAGAACAACAATACCAACCAATCAGTTCCCCCCAGAGCTCCCAGGGACTAAATCACCAACCAAAGAGTACCCATGGCTCCAGTTGCCTAGGTGGCAGAGGATTGAATTCTCTGGTAAGAATGATAGGGGAGGCCCATGGTCCTGTGGAGGCTCCATGCCTCAGCATAGGGGAATGGGGAAATGCTCGGAGGGTGAGACTGGAGTGGGTTGGTTGATGGGTGAACACCCATATAGAAGGAGGGGAGAGGTAGAATGGGATAGGGGGTTTGCTGAGGGAAAACCGAGAATGGAATGACATTTGAAAT
>NW_021613708.1:0-4683 GCF_004785775.1 Grammomys surdaster | reverse complement strand
AGAAGAAGAAGAGGAAGAGGAAGAGGAAGAGGAGGAGGAGGAGGAGGGTGGAGGGGGAGGGAGAGGAGGAGGAATAAGAAGAAGAAGAGGAGGAGGAGGAGGAAGAGGAAGAGGAGGAGGAGCACACTAAGCAAGGTGCAAGAGACTCATCTTTCCCGTGATGCAAACGCCTCTTGCTAGAGATACTTTCTATTTTGGTCACGATGATCCTCATTACTACTTTTACTATGTGAAGCACCAAACTGTGTCTGTTTTAACAGGAACATGTACATAATTACTCTCTGCAGAAAACTTCAAAAGTGTCAAAATATGAATTAAAACACCAACACTTTTTTTTTAAGGTTTCTTATGTCGTTCCAAAACAGGCTGCATACAGAATGAAGGCTAGTTGCGATGGATAAGAACATTTGGAGCAGTTTCTAAAATATCCATTACTTATTTAGAGCAAGGCTTAGCTTTGGTCATATTGTACAGAGATTTCTTCTGAGAAATGTGTAGCTGCACATGAGAGCCAGGTACCTTAACTGCCCCCTATTTCCTCAGGAAAAGACCCTTTCTCTTTGTGACTTGGATGGAAACTTATAGCTCTTCCAACCCCAGGCTGCACTTTGCCACATCCAAAGAGAGTAGTTTTGCTCTTGGAAACCACAACCCTGTGCTCAGTGACTGTCTGGCCCTTTTTTATCCTAAGAGAACTCCATCATGACACTGCAGTGAGATACTACAGTAATCTCCAGTGGTGTTAATTTTCTTCCTAATTCAGCAGAAAACTCATCAACAGATCTCCTACCATGTTTGGGGACTTAAGAATTTAAAGGCCACAGTGGCTGAAGTCATACCATCCTGAGTGTAAATGATCAATGTTTTCATCTGGTCGGATCTAAATTATCAATGCAAGAACAGGGCAGCTGAAGAAAGACATTAGCTGGCTTCCACAGAGCCTGGCCTCTCATTCTGTCTGCATTGAAAAGTCACAGGAAGTAAACACCTGAGTGAAAACAGGATGCCCCTTTCCCTTTTCTCGATCCCAACAAATATTTCAAGTTAAGCTTTCTACCCAGTAACTTTCCGCCTGACCTACCAATAAAGCACATTTATCGGCTGTCCAGTTTGTCAACCAGAGTGACTTTCCTGGCTGCATTAAATGGCCACTGTAGAAGTAAAGAGTACACTGTAAATGCTGATTTCCACAAGACTGGATCTTTCCTGACATGAACAGGACTGCAGAGATGATAGAGGCCTTTTCACCTTTAAAAATAAGAAAACTAAGAAGGAGGTTTTGAAGTAACAGAATTTGTTACTTGGGGTTGGGTATCATGCCATGAGTCTAAGAGTCTCTTGAAGCCCAACAGACACATAGGACATTACCCACAACAAAAAACAAAAGCTGGCTCTATGCCTTTACTGTTACTTTTTTTGGTTTTTGGCTTTTTTTGTTTTGTTTTGTTTTTTGTTTTTGTTTTTTTTACCTCTGAAGAGATTATCCAAGTCAATATCTTCTTTTCCTTTGATTTTCAAACACTTTGCCTGCTGTACAAGTCTGGCAAAGAACAGAAATAAAATCTGGATTCATTATCCTGTGAGGTAAGAATAAATCATGACAGCAGCACAAATTTAAATAGAAACCGCGGGGTAAATGACATCGAATTAGCAGGCGTTTCTCTGCACGGTCTCATTAGAACGTTTCCTCAGCTTAACATTTAAATGAAGCATAAACCTTTGTTCAGAAACTCTGACTTTGAAAACTGAAACTTAAAAGTCTTTCCATCCACTCAACCCAGAGAATGCTCTCTGCAGACTCTGAGGAGGAAGTATCTGAGACAGTGGGGAACAGCGAAGGACACAGGTAAATAATAAGCATTATCCCAAAGTTTGGCACCTATTACTTCAGTCAGAAGATCATAGCACTGTGACTGTGCTCAGACAAGTGCATAACTAACTAAGTTGCACTGCTGAATGTCAGAGAATTCATTAACTTTTTGCGACACTGCAGCACAGAGTGAGCGGTAATTTTGTGACTCTTTCATCCTAGTTTCTTCATTAAAAACTACATAGCAAAAGGCAGAGGTTTTTAAAATGAGACTTCTCCACGGTTGCTAATTACCTACTAATTAATTTTAGGCAGAGAGCTTGAGATAATTAATTTATCTGCATATACTTATGATGCTAATAAACTTATAATCGTTTTGCTCTGCACACGTGTTTTCTTACTGCACTTAACGGTTTTCATTTCATCTGCACTGATAGGCCTGCGACTCGGTCATGACAGATCAGAGAAGAAAACGACTCGGCTATCAAACCAGTCTAGCAGTCTGAACGGCTTATAGGTAAGTTGCATATTTTTATCTATAGCTTTTGTGAACATGTTTGCCACAGGAGAAGTACCTTCCCCTCATTAGTTAGGTATCTCTTAATCTAGATTTTCTTAACAAAAACAAAAAGCAAACAAGAAAGATTTTGAATTTAGGCACCAACTTTGGACCTTCTGCTATGGTGCACAGTCTACCGGATGAGGAGCTGCCTATGGTTCAGGCAGGGAGGCAGGGAGGCAGGGAGAAGAAAATCCATGCAGGAACCCTTGTTTCATGCCTAGGACTCAGTTCCTTGGTCTGTGACACAGAGTGACTGTTTGAGCACTCAACATCCAACCTGTGACATGAACATACCACATGCCTACTGGGTTGGTCTGTGCACTCAGTAAACAACATTTTTAAAACACAATAAAGGCCACTATGCATTTATGGACCAATATGCATACAATCTGTAGACTATTTTACTAGTTCAATGCCTTTAGTTTTCCTTTGGTTCCCTGTGCAGCTCTGTGTTGTCATGATTCATTTACATCCTCCTAGAAAAGGCATGTGAACTATAGAGAGACAATTTAAGCTTAAGCAGCAAGTATCTGATGGTCAATATGAGATGCTGGGTACCACAACCCCCGGGTCTCAGTGTCATAGCCTAGTCATTTTGTAAAGAGGATGAGGAAAAAGAACAATTTTGGCTCTGCTAACCTGTTTTTGGGTACCTCTGGGGATTTTTGCCCTTAATTTTATAACATTTATAGCACTGTGAATTATATGAAACCCTCTTACAGCATCCCTTTGCAGTCTGTTGGTGAAATCTTAGATCTATCATACAGGATTTAAAAATAGAAGGTTGTCTGCCTTACATAATGCTGATGGGTTTTTGGAAAACACTATTAGGATAAATCAAATGATATATATGGTAGTATATTTTAAAATGTGAGCCATTGTAATTAATCAAGGGTATATTTACTTAAGTCTCAATTTCAAATGCTTGTTCACTAGGGAGATAGCCAAGCCAAACCCTGTGAATGACTGAGACACTGAGAAATCCATAAGGGCATAAGGCCTCTCAGGCCTCCCTTCACTGAGCCTAATCCCATTCTCACAACAACTCCACAAAGAAGGGATAATATCCACTGTTTATAAACATGGAAACCGATGCTCAGAAACACTGGACAACTTGCCCTGTCTTAGGCAGCTAGGATGCAAAGTGAAGTCTTTGGATACCACAGGTAGGCTTTCTTCTCACCACCGATCACAGACAAGGGGCCTACTGCTCCTTCACGGACATGAGAGTCCTCGGAGGTACCCGAATGAGCATTATCAACTACTGTAGCTGCCACACTTGCACGATACACAGTTAGGTCTGCAGAGATATGGGGAGCAGAACTACAGAGGGCTCACTTGAGGAATTCTACTTGGAACTTGATCTCTTTGATGATAAGAAAGACAGTGCTATGATGTTCTGTGGAAGGACCTACTGTGGGAACTCTGGAAATGACAAGGCCTGTGGCTGACCACAGGTGAATGAGTGTCTTCTGGCTTAGTGAAAAGGCTCTAAGCTCCTCCCATCACTGTTCAGCAACAGTTTTCCCAGAAGCCTGAAGTATACCTCGCATATAGGCACAGTTCTAGTTCTGCAACTAACGTTCAGGATCTGTGGAGAATGAGATTGCTATGGCTGCAGCAAGTGTCAGACACTCATTCACTTGGACTTCCCTACAGGAGGCAAACCTGCCACTCCAGCACTCTGTATTCTCTGTGGCTTCTTATTCTGCTGTAGATGCGTGACCTCCAGACAGGTCAGCATTAGTGGCCACTATCTGAATGCTCATGAAGTTCCAGCCCTTAGACTACCTCAGAAGAGGAAGGTGGAATACATTTTTGTTGAAAAAGGCATGGGACTAAAAATTTCATGTCACTCGGGTGCGTGACACTACACTGGACAGTTTTAAGATAGGAGCTGGAACTCAACAGTCTTCAAGTCAATTTCTGCTATGTTCAGGAAAGCAGGATTTAACCACACACAGCCATAGTTACTGGCTTATTTCCTTCTCCTGGCTACTCTCATGACAGTGGCTTAGTTGAAAAGTAGTAGTCCAGGCCAAACTCATAATAATTAGTATCAGGTTTCTGAGAGAAAAACATGTGCTGACCATGGTTCTACAAGTAAAGAAAGCAGCCCATGAAGTTAGCATGTGTGCAATACATGTGACTGATAGTTATATTTAGGCAAATTCTCCAAGTCTAAGGAATATTCTTTGAGATTTTCCTGCCCTTAGATTGTATTCAGGCAAGATGGTTTCTCCCACCAAAAGGCAGGTGAGTTGTCAGGACATAAGGACCTGTACACTCTTGGGAAAGATGACTGTGGGCT
>NW_021613707.1:0-1127 GCF_004785775.1 Grammomys surdaster | reverse complement strand
TGAATTGCGTGTATCTCTACATTAGGGTTATTCATTAACTTCTCTATGTAGTGCTTTTCTGCTGGAATCTAGTAACTTACTTAGACATTCCCTATGAAACAATGAAAGATACACGGCCTGGTGGTACAAGTGCTTCTGCTGAAACTCAAACACACTTCCTAACTGAAATGTCACAGGTAACATGATTTAGGTGTTTTCAGCTCTCTTGTACTTGCCTTTAGCTCTGCAAGTAAGAATGTGCTGAATTGTCTGTATCTTAAAATTAGGAATCTTCAATACGTTCTATAGTGCTCTTCTGCTGGATTCTAGCAACTTACTTGGACATTCCATATTAAACAACGAAAGATACATGGCGGGCGGAACAAGTGTTTCTGCTGAAACCCATACACACTTCCTAACTGAAATTTCAAAACTAACATGATTTAGGTGTTTTCTGCTCTCTTGTATTTCCCCTTCTCTCTGCAAGTATGAATGTGCTGAACTGCGTGCATCTGTACATTAGGGTTGTTCATTACCTTCTATATATAGTGCTTTTCTGCTTGAATCTAGCAACTTACTTGGACATTCCATATGAAATAATGAAAGATACATGGCCGGGTGGTACAAGTGTTTCTGATGTAAACAAAACACTCTTCCTAACTGAATTGTCACATGTAACATGATTAGGGTGTTTTCAGCTCTCTTGTACTTGTCTTTAGCTCTGCAAGTAAAAATGTGCTGAATTGTGCCTATCTTTACATTAAGGTTTTTCAATAAGTTCTATAATGCTTTTCTGCTTGAATCTAGCAACTTACTTGGACATTCCATATGAAACAATTAAAGATACATGGCCGGGTGTTACAAGTGTTTCTGCTGTAAACCAAACACACTTCCTAACTGAAATGTCACTTGTAACATGATTTAGGTGTTTTCAGCTCTCTTGTACTTGCCTTTAGCTCTGCAAGTAAGAATGTGCTGAATTGCATGTATCTTTATATTAGGGTTGTTCCATAAATTCTATAGTGCTTTTCTGCTGTAATCTAGCAACTTACTTGGACATTCCATATGAAACAATGAGAGATACATGGCCAGGTGGTACAAGTGTTTTGCTGTAACCAAACACACTTCCTAACTGAAATGTCACATGT
>NW_021613706.1:0-2515 GCF_004785775.1 Grammomys surdaster | reverse complement strand
TATCTATGACATCGGTATCTATGATATCGGTATCTATGGCATCGGTATTTATGACATCGATATGTATGACATCGATATCTATGACATCGGTCTCTACGACATCGTTATATATGTCATCGCTTTCTTTGACATCGTTATCAATGACATCGAAATCTATGACATCGGTATCTACGACATCGGTATCTGTGACATCGGTATCTATGAAATCGGAATATATGACATCGGTATCTAAGACTTCGGTATCTATGACATCGGTATCTATGACATCGGTATCTATGACATCGGTATCTATGGCATCGGTATCTATGACATCGGTATCTATGACATCGGTATCTATGACTTCGGTATCTATGACATCGCTATCTATAACATAGGTATCTATGACATCTATATCTATGACGTCGGTATCTATGACATTGGTATCTATGGCATCGGTATCTATGACATTGATATCTATGGCATCGGTATCTATGACATCGGTATCTATGACATCGGTATCTATGACAACGGTATGTATCACATCGATATATATGACATCGATATCTATGACATCGGTATCTATGGCATCGGTATCTATTACATCGGTATCTATGGCATCGGTATCTATGACATCGTTATCTATGACATCGTTATCTACGGCAACGGTATGTATGACATCGATATGTATGACATCGAAATCTATGACATCGGTATCTATAACATCGGTAACTATGTCATCGCTTTCTATGACATCGGTATCAATTACATCGAAATCTATGACATCAGTATCTGTGACATCGGTATCTATGACATCGGTATCTATGACATCGGAATCTAAGATATCACTATCTATGACATCGGTATCTATGACATCGGTATCTATGACATCGGTATCTATGACATCGGTATCTATGAATTCGGTATCTGTGACATCGGTATCTATGACATCGTTATCTATGACATCGGTATTTATGACATCGGTATCTATGACAACGGTATCTATGACATCGGTATCTATGGCATCGGTATCTATGACATCTGTATCTACGACATCGGTATCTATGACATCATTATCTATGACATCGGTATCTATGACATCGGTAACTATGACATCGGTATCTATGATATCGGTATCTATGACATCATTATATATGGCATCGGTATCTATGATATCGGTAACTATGGCATCGGTATCTATGACATCCTTATCTATAACATCGTTATCTATGACAACGGTATGTATGACATCGATATGTATGACATCGAAATGTATTACATCCCTATCTATGACATCGGTAACTATGTCATCGCATTCTATTACATCGGTATCAATGTCATCGAAATCTATGACATCGGTATCTATGACTTCGTTATCTATGACATTGGTATCTATGATATTGGTATCTATGACAACGGTATGTATGATATCGATATGTATGACATCGAAATTTATGAAATCTGTATCTATGACATCGGTATCTATGACTTCGTTATCTATGACATCGGTATCTATGATATTGGTATCTATGACAACGGTATGTATGATATCGATATGTATGACATCGAAATTTATGAAATCTGTATCTATGACATCGGTATCTATGACATCGGTATCTATGACATCGGTATCTATGACATCAGTATCTATGATATCGGTATCTATGACATCGGTATCTATGACATCGCTATCTATGACATCGGTATCTATGACATCTGTATCTATGAATTCGGTATCTGTGACATCGGTATCTATGACATCGGTATCTATGACATAGGTATGTATGACATCTGTATCTATGACATTGGTATCTATGACATCGCTGTCTATGACATCGGTATCTATGACATCCGTATCTATGACATCGGTATCTATGACAATGCTATCTACGACATCGTTATCTATGACATCGGTATCTACGATATCGGTATCTATGGCATCGGTATCTATGGCATCGGTATCTATGACATCGGTATGTATGGCCTCGGTATCTATGTCATCGGTATCTATGGCATCTGTATCTATGGCATCTCTATCTATGACATCGGTATCTATGACATCGTTATCTATGGCATCGGTATCTATGACATCGGAATCTATGACATCGGTAACTATGACATCGGTATCTATGACATCGGTATTTATGGCATCGGTATCTATGACATCGGTATCTATGACATCGGTATCTATGACATCGGTATCTGTGACATCGGTATCTATAACATCAGTATTTATGACATCGGTATCTATGACATCGGAGTCTATGACATGGGTATCTATGACATCTGTATCTATGACATCGATATCTATGACATCGATATCTATGAAATGGATATCGATGACATCAGTATCTATGCCATCTATATCTATGACATATATATCTATGACATCTGTATATATGACAACGATATCTTTGACATCGATATCTATGACATCGGTATCTATGTCATCGCTTTCTATGATATCGGTTCAATGACATTGAAATCTCTGACATCGGAATCTATGACATCGGTATCTATGACATCGGTATCTATGACA
>NW_021613705.1:0-3435 GCF_004785775.1 Grammomys surdaster | reverse complement strand
CTTGTTTCTTGGGACCATTGGCTTGAAAAATTGTTTTCCACCCTTTTATTCTGAGGTAGTGTCTGTCTTTGTCACTGAGGTGCGTTTCTTGTATGCAGCAAAATTCTGGGTCTTGTTTGTGTATCCAGTCTGATAGTCTGCGTCTTTTTATTGGGGAATTGAGACCATTGATGTTAAGAGATATTAAGGAAAAATGATTGTTGCTTCCTGTTATTTTTGTTATTAGAGGTAAAGTTATGTTTGTATCTTCTTTTGGGGTTGTTGGAAGATTACTTACTTGCTTTTTCTAGGTTGTAGTTTCCCTCCTTGTGTTGGCATTTTCCATCAATTATCCTTTGAAGTGCTGGTTTGTGGGAAGATATTGTGCAAATTTGGTTTTGTCATGGAATATCTCGGTTTCACCATGTATAGTGATTGAGAGTTTTGTTGGGTATAGTAATCTGGGCTGGCAATTGTGTTCTCTTAGGGTCTGTATGATGTCAGTCCAGGCTCTTCTGGCTTTTATAGTCTCTGGTGAGAAGTCTGGTGTAATTCTTATAGGTCTGCCTTTATATGTTACTTGACCTTTTTCCCTTACTGCTTTTAGTATTTTTTCTTTGTTTTGTGCATCTGATGTTTTGATTATTATGTGACGGGAGGTATTTCTTTTCTGGTCTAGTCTATTTGGTGTTCTGTAGGCTTCTTGTATGTTTATGGGCATCTTGTTCTTTAGGTTAGGGAAGTTTTCCTCAATAATTTTGTTGAAGATATTTACTGGCCCTTTAAGTTGAGAATCTTCATTCTCATCTATACCTATTATCCTTAGGTTTGGTCTTCTCATTGTGTCCTGGATTTCCTGGATGTTTTGAGTTAGGAGTTTTTTGCATTTTGCATTTTCTTTGACAACTGTGTCAATATTTTCCACCGTATCTTCTGCATTTGAGATTCTCTCTTCTATCTCTTGTATTCGGTTGGTGATGCTTGCGTCTGTGACTCCTGATCTCTTTCTTAGGTTTTCTATCTCCATGGTTGTCTCCCTTTGAACTTTCTTTATTGTTTCTATTTCTAGTTTCAGATCCTGAATGCTTTTGTTTAATTCCTTCTTTGTGTTTTCTTCCATTTCTTTAAGGGATTTCTGTGATTCCTCTTTAAGGGCTTCTATCTGTTTACTTGTACTCTCCTGTATTTCTTTAAGGGAGTTACTTAATTCCTTCTTATAATCCTCTATCATCATCATGAGAAGTGATTTTAGTTCTGAATCCTGCTTTTCAGTTGTGATGGGGTGTTCAGGGCTTGCTATATTGGGAGAACTGGGCACTGATGATGCCAAGAAACTTTGGTTTCCGTTGCTTATGTTCTTGCGCTTGCCTTTCGCCATCTGGTTAACTCTAGTGGTACCTGCCCTCACTGTGTAAAACTGGAGTCTGTATTTCCAGTTATCTTGCTTATTGCAGAGCTCCTCAGAGTCCAGAGGTCTCTGTGGTCTTATGCTCCTAATCTCCTGGGTGGAAGAACTCCTGGGACTCAGGCCACCTCTTGGATCTGGAAATCCTTCTGCTCTGAGTGCAGTGGGTCCTTGATGACTCAGGATTCAGTTTCAGCTGCTCTGAGTGCAGTGGCTCCTGGATGACTCAGGATTCAGTTTCTCAACAGGACAGGAGCAGACTGACTCTGTGTCTGCTCCAGCCCAGAGGACCAGGCAGGGGCGGAAGGGAAGTGGAATTCCGGAGGGGCGGGGTTTGGGTAGCTGCTGTGCCCTGGATGTCCCTGGCTCCCCGATGTATCTCTGGGGCAGCTACTCTGAGTGCAGTGGCTCCTGGATGACTCAGGATTCAGTTTCTCAACAGGACAGGAGCAGACCGACTCTGTGTCTGCTCCAGCCCAGAGGACCAGGCAGGGGCGGAAGGGGAAAGTCTATTTTTATTAGACATTAGCATGGCTACTCCAGCTTGTTTCTTGGGTCCATTTGCTTGGAAAACTTTTTCCAGCTCTCTACTCTGAAGTAGTGTTTATCGTTTTGTTGAGGTGTGTTTCTTGCATGCAACTCAATTATGGATTCTGTTTATGGATCCAGTCTATTTTCCTGCATCTTTTTATTGGTGAATTGAGCCTATTAATGATGAGAGATACTAATAACCAATGACTGTTAGTTCCAATTATTTTGATGTTGAAGATGTTACTGTGTGTGTGTGTGTGTATGATTCTCTTGTTTTGTTGTAAGATGATTAATTTCTTATGTTTTATTGGGTGTAGTTACCCATCTTGTGTTAGAGTTTTCCTTCTAGTAATCTCTGTAGGGCTAGGTTAGAAGAACAATATTGTTTAAATTTGGTTTTGTCATGGAGTATCTTGTTTTGTCCATCTATCGTGATTGAGAGTTTTGCTGGGTATAGTAGTCTGGCATTGCTTCTTGGTTCTTCGGATCTGCAAGGCATCTGTCTAGGATCTCCTGGCTTTTAGAGTCTTTTGGGGAGCCAGGTGTAATTCTGATAGGTCTACCTGTGTATGTTACTTGGCCTTTTTACATTGCAACTTTAATATTCTTTCTTTTTTCCTTCTTTCCTTCTTTCTTTCTTTCTTTCTTTCTTTCTTTTTTCTTTCTTCCTTCCTTTCTCTTCCTTCCTTCCTTCCTTCCCCTTCCTTCCTTCCTTCCTTCCTTCCTTCCTTCCTTCCTTCCTTCCTTCCTTCTTTCCCCTCCCTCCCTTCCTTCCTTCCTTCCTTCCTCCTCCTCCTCCTCCTCCTCCTCCTCCTCCTTCTTCTTCTTCTTCTTCTTTTCTTCTTCTCCTCCTTCTTCTAATCTAACATTTAAAAAGATATTAGTTAATCCTCTGCAAGGTTCTATCTTACCCAATCACCCTTTTGCACTCTACTTTGAGTATCTGTCTTTAAAAAATTATTTTATGTGTATGAGTATTTCACTCATATTTATCAGTGTATACCACATGTGCACTTGATGCCTTGGAAGGCTGGAAGAAGGTGCTGGATCCACCACAACTGGAGTTACAGTTGGTTGTGAGTGACTGTGTGGGCACCAGAATTGCACCCAAGTCTAGAATTTCTCTGGAAGAGCAGCCAATGCTCTTAACTGTGGAGCTGCCATCTCTCCAGCCAAGTGCCTGCTCTTTCACAATCTGCTTTCCTGCCTGTGAGAATCTTTACCTTGTTGTTTATTGTTCCCTTGCTGTAGATTCTTATCTTTTCTATTGATTTGCTTTAAGGTTTCCTTGGTGCTTTGGAAAAACAAGAAGAAAATAAGAAAGAGAGGGCTAGAGGGAGATAGTCCAACCATTTAGAGCCTATAAATGTTCTTGCAGAGGACCAAAGTTCAGTTTCTAGTTATAGGCTCATAGCTACTCATATCTCTAGCTCCAGGGATGTGACACCCTCTTCTGGCTTTCAGGATACCTACACTTATATGTATACACACACACACACACACACACACACACACACACA
>NW_021613704.1:0-1389 GCF_004785775.1 Grammomys surdaster | reverse complement strand
ACATGGAAATTTGACACTCAACCAGCTCTTATATAGAAAACTACCCCTGAGCTTTCAAAGAGGGCACGGAGAATTGGATTTCTGATTTTACATATGTCAGTTAAGTCCTCTACCATTGAGCTGTATTCCAAGAAACTTGAGATTTTTTTTCTTCAGTAATTTTATAAATGAAAGCAATGTGTCATATGCATGCGTATCTACCCTCATCACTTCCAAGACCACTCACCACCATCACTTTATTTTACATTGTTTCCAGTTGCTGTCCTCTTTCTCCTCTTCCTCTTCTTCCTCTTCCCCCCCTTCTTTAATAATCCACTGAGACAAATTAGATCTTTATGATTTTCTTGTACTTTTTTTTTCAAAACAGGGTTTCTCTGTGTATCTCTGTCTGTCTTGGAACTCCCTCTGTAGACCAGACTGATCTGGAACACAGAGGTCCACCTGCTTCTGCCTTCAGAATGCTGGATTAAAGGTGTGCACCACCACAGCCTAACAGCCATTACTTTGTACATTTTATGTGGAGAAAGACCACAACTGAAATTTCCAGTTTTTCCAGGAGCTTGCTGTATAGGTCAGGCAAGTCTTAACTTGTGATCCCTGGCCTCAGATCTCTGAGCATCTAAGATTTCAAGCCCTATATCACCTAGTCTGTCTTTTTTTTTTTAAAACTTTTTATGGTGCTCAGGGCTTTGTACATGCAGGGCAAGCTGTCTACCACTGCTATATCCCTAGTCTTACAACTTCTTTAAATGTTTAACACGTGTCTTAAGACATAGAATTTTGCTCTAGATTGTAAAGCCAACAATAGAATACATGAGATCACATAAAATCATTTGTAATAATTTTTATACAGCTTATTAAAATCCAAGCAAAGGATGTGTGCCCCCTATAATCCTATAATTCAACCTGTAATCCACCCACTGAGGAAGCCAAAGCAGCAAGATGATGTGTTCAGTGCCCTCCTCGGCTACATAGAAACTGTCTCAAAGAAAAGAGGTAATAATCAAGGACAACAGTAATGCATAGTCTGGTAAGTGGATAAAGTGTGTTGTGTGCACACTTGGATGGCATTCTACAATAAAAGGAATCAAAAACATTATGTGAAGTGACCTAAGCAGTCACAAAATGTTTTATTTATATTGGATTAGAGACAAGTCCTAATATAGTAAGATAAAGTAATGTCATGTTCACTCTGAAGCAGGGTTAAAAGTAGTTAATGGCACCCAAAGGACCTGAGGGAATACCTATGGGAAGCAAGGGGGAATCTAATTTGGTGACAGATGCATGCCTTGAGAATTTACTCAGACTTACTAAACCAGATACCTAAAAGAGATTAATTCAACATCTAAACAATCCACAGTAGTCTGAGGGCTCATGGGTGGATCCATT
>NW_021613703.1:0-1876 GCF_004785775.1 Grammomys surdaster | reverse complement strand
AGCGGTGAGTCACCTCGTTCAATGTTTTTCAAGAACAGGGCATAAAACGTATGGATTTTTATTTGTGGATAGGAGTAGGTCTTGTTTTAGAGCTTATTTTTGTTATCCTGATGTGTTCTTGTTGTAATTGGTAGAGAGTGCACAAGTCCACCTTGTGCCCCTGAAGACTGCTGATCGGTGGCCAACGAGCAGCAGTCATGGGTCAGAAACTTTCTAAAGAGGCAGTTTTTATTCAAGACCTAAAAAATAGTCTTAGGGAAAGAGGTATAAGAGTTAAAAAGAAAGATCTTTTGAAATTTTTCCTGTATATTGATGGGGCATGTCCCTGGTTTATAATTGATGGTCCTACCATCCATCCAAAAAAGTGGCAAAAAGTGGGACGAGAACTTAATGATAAATTGATTAGAGAAGGACCTGAGAGTGTCCCAGCCACTGTTTTTTCCTATTGGGGACTTATCAGAGATATTCTAGAGGCAGATGATGATGATCCTCAAAAAAGGCGTCTCCTTTCTGTTGCCGAGTTTTGTCTCCGGCCGCTTTCACCACCGGCCCCCAAGGCCCCCTCCAGAGCCTCGTCAGTTGCTATTGATATGCCTTCAGAGGTTGCTTCAGAGGTTACTTCCTCAAAACATTTGCCTCAACAAATGTATCCATCTCTTATTGCTCTTAGAGAAGAGCCTCTGGACCCAGGAGATGCTGCCACCCTGGAGGAAGAGGCTGCCAGATATCATGACCCAGATTGGTCCTCACCCCCTCCCTACCCTTTGCCACCAACCCTCACAGGCCCAGCTCTTCTTCCTTCTTTACGAGCGCCCTTGTGTAAAGCCAAGGCTGACCTTACAGCCAAAGTTGGAGAGCTAACAGAAGTCCTCAACCTGCAAAAACAGTGTCTTGATCTTTCTAAACAGTTTGACAGTCTGCAGATTTCCCTTAAAAATACCTTTTTTCCCCAGACCTCAGAGAGTAAAATAACAAAAAGCCGCCAGAGGCCCACCAATAAATCAGGGCCGAAAGTATTTCCTGTTCTCACCCGAGCTCGTGCAGCAGCACTTGAGCAGAGGCCAGAGCCCTCAGCCCCTGACACTACTGAAGCCCTTTCCGATCTTGAATATGATCCAGACACTGATAATCAGCCATCTAGTGACAGTGAGGGTGAGGGAACTGACCAAAGAGATTATAAAATTCTTCAGCCTGCATTTAAGTCACTTAAATTTAAATATATTAAAGATCTCCACAGTGCCATTAAAAATTATGGTGCAAATGCTCCCTTTACACTGTCTCTCCTTGAGAGCTTGTCAGGCAATGGATATCTTTTACCAGGAGAGTGGATTAAAGTAATAAAAACAGTTGTTGACCGACCTCAATTTCTAATTTGGAAGGCAGAGTTTTTAGATCGGGCACAAAATATTGCCAGCCGCAACCAGAAAAATCCCTTAGCCCCCACCGCTTCCTGGTCAGCTGATAAGATCTGCGGGCAGGGCAAATATGCTTCTGAAGAAAAACAAAAGGGCTTGTCGCCTGGCATCTTAGCTCAGACTGCTGAGGCCGCTTTAGGTGCTTGGAGAGTAATGCCTCCTAAAGGATCTGCTTTCTCTCCGCTCAGTAAAATCACACAAGGCCACCAAGAACCCTTCGCACAGTTTGTCGCGAGGATTCAAGAAACTGTAGAGAGAATGTTTGGGCCTGAAGAGATAGAGGGAAAGATGGTTAAACAACTTATATTAGAAAATGCAAACCCCGCCTGTCGTGCTGCCTTACGTGGCAAAAATAATCTGGAAGTTAGCCAAATGATTCGTCTTTGTGCAGATATAGATCCCTTTGGACATCAGGTGGGACAGGCCATCACTATGGCCATGGGGGCAATGATGGATAAGGC
>NW_021613702.1:3338-4648 GCF_004785775.1 Grammomys surdaster | reverse complement strand
TTCTGTAATATCCAATTCTGTCAATATCTTTATTAAAAACCAATTCTCTCAACATACTAATTTAAAAACCAGTTCTGTCAATATCTTTATTTACTAACCAATTCTGTCTCTCAAAATCTTTATTTAATAACCAATTCTGTCAATATATTTATTTAAAAATTAATTCTGTCAACATCTTTATTTAAACCACAATTCTCTCAATATCTTTATTTAATATCCAATTCTGTCAATATTGTTATTTAATAATCAATTTTGTAATAACCAATTCTGTCAATACCGTTATTTAATCAACAGTTCTGTCAATATCTTTATTTAATAAACAATACTGTCAATATCTTTATTTAATAATCAATTCTGTAATAAACAATTCTGTCAATATCTTTATTTAATAAACAGTACTGTCAATATCTTTATTTAAAAGCCAATTCTGTCAGTATCGTTATTTAAAAACCAATTCTGTCAATCACTTTATTTAATAAACAATTCTGTCTGTATCTTTAATAACCGATTCTGTCAATATCTTTGTTTAACAACCAATTCTGTCAATATCTTTATTTAAAATCCAATTCTGACAATATCTTTATTCAATAACCATTTCTTTCAATATCTTTATCTAATAATAAGTTCTGCAATAACCAATTCTCTCAATATATTTATTTAACAACCAGTTCCGTCAATAACTTTATTTAATAACCAAGTCTGTCAATATCTTTATTTAAAAATCAATTTTGTCAATATCTTTATTTAATAAGCAATTCTGTCAATATCTATATTTAATAACCAATTCTGTCAATATCTTTATTTCAAAACCAACTCTGTCAATATCTTTATTTAATAACCAATTCTGTCAATATCGTTATTTAATAACCAATTTTGTAATAACCAATTCTGTAAATATCTTTATTTAATAATCAGTTGTGTCAATATTTTTATTTAATAACCAATTAGGTCAATATCTTTATTTAATAATCAATTTTGTAATAACGAATTGTGTCCACATCTTTATTTATAAACCAATTCGCACAATATCTTTCTTCAATAACCAATTCTGTCAATCTCTTTATTTAATAATAAGTTCTGTAATAACCAATTCTGTCAATATCTTAATTTAACCACCAATTCTGTCAATAACTTTACTTAATAACCAATTCTGTCAATATCTTTATTTAAAAACCAATTCTGTGAATATCGTTATTTAATAATCAATTTTGTAATAACCAATTCTGTCAATATCATTATTTAATGGACAGTTCTCTCAATATCTTTATTTAAAAACCAATTCTGTCAATATCTTATTAAAAAACCAATTG
>NW_021613702.1:2153-3328 GCF_004785775.1 Grammomys surdaster | reverse complement strand
AAAACCAATTCTGTCAATATATTTATTTAAAAACCAATTCTGTCAATGTCTTTATTTAATAAACAATTCTGTCTGTATATTTAAAAACCTATTCTGTCAATATCTTTGTTTAAAAACCAATTCTGTCAATATCTTTATTTAATAAACAATTCTGTCAAAAAATTTATTTAATAACCAAGTCTGTCACTATCTTTATTTAAAAACCAATTCTGTCAATATCCTTATTTAAAAACCAATTCTCTCAATATTATTATTTAATAACCAATTTTGCAATAACCAATTCTGTCAGTATCTTTATTTAAAAACCAATTCTGTCAATATCTTTGTTTAAAAACCAATTTTGTCAATATCATTATCTCAAAACCAGTTCTGTCAATATCTTTATTTAATAAACAATTTTGTCATTATCTTTATTTAAAAACAAACTCTGTCAACATTTTTATTTAAAAACCAGTTTTGTGAATATCTTTATTTAATAACTAATTCTGTCTCTCAATATCTTTATTTAATCACCAATTCTGTCAATATCTTTATTGTATAACCAATTGTTTCAATATCGTTATTTAATAATCAATTTTGTATTAACTAATTCTGTCAATATCTTTATTTATTAAACAGTTCTGTCATTATCTTTATTTAAACACAAATTCTGTCAACATTTTTATTTAAAAACCAGTTCTGTCAATCTCTTTATTTAATAACCAAATCTGTCTCTCAATATCTTTATTTAATCACCAATTTTGTCAATATCTTTATTTTATAACCAATTCTGTCAATATCGTTATTTAATAATCAATTTTATAGTAACCAATTCTGTTAATATCTTTATTTAATAAACAGTTCTGTCAATATCTTTATTTAAAAACCAATTCTGTCAAAATCTTTATTAAAACGCCAATTCTGTCAATATCTTTATTTAATAACCAATTTTGTCAATATCGTTATTTAATAACCAATTTTGTAATAACCAATTCTGTCAATATCTTTATTTCAAAACCAACTCTGTCAATATCTCTTTTTAATAAATAATTCTGTCAATATCTTTATTAAATAATCAATTTTGTAATAACTAATTCTGTCAACATCTTTATTTAAAAACCAATTCTGACAGTATCTTTATTTGAAAACCAGTTCTGTCAATATGTTTATGTAATAAACAATTCTGTCATTATCTT
>NW_021613702.1:1629-2143 GCF_004785775.1 Grammomys surdaster | reverse complement strand
AACCAATTCTGAAAATATCTTTATTTAATAAACAGTTCTGTCAATATCTTTATATAAAAACCAATTCTGTCAATATCTTTATTTAAAAACCAATTCTGAAAATATCTTTATTCAATAACCAATTCTCTCAATATCTTTATCTAATAATAAGTTCTGTAATAACCAATTGTGTCAGTATCATTATTTAACAACCAATTCCGTCAATAACTTTATTTAACAAATAGTTCTGTCAATATATTTATTTAAAACCAATTATGTCAATATCTTTATTTAAACACCAATTCTGTCAATATCTTTATTTAATAGTCGATTGTATAATAACGAATTCTGTCAATACTTTTTTTAAAAACCAATTTTGACAATATCTTTATTTAATAAACAATGCTGTCAATATTTTATTTAATAATAAGTTGTGTTATAACCAGTTCTGTCAATATCTTTGTTTAACAACCAGTTCTGTCATTCACTTTATTTAATAACCAATTCTGTAAATATATTTATTTAAAAACCAATT
>NW_021613702.1:0-1619 GCF_004785775.1 Grammomys surdaster | reverse complement strand
CTATCAATATCTTTATTTAAAAACCAATTATGTCAATGTCTTTATTTAAAAACCAATTCTGACAATATCATTATATAAAAAGAATTTCTGTCAATATCTTTATTAAATAACCAATTCTGTGTATATCTATATTTAATAAACATTTCTGTCAATATCTTTATTTAATAACCAATTCTGACAATATCTTTATTTAATAATCATTTTTGTAATATGCAGTTCTGTCAATGTCTTTATTTTAAAACGAATTCTGTAAATATCTTTATTTAATAATCAATTATGAAATAACAAATTCTGTCAATATTTTTACTTAATAAACAGTTCTGTCAATATCTTTATTTAATAACCGATTCTGTCAATATCTATTTAATAATCAATTTTGTAATAACCACTTCTGTCAATATCTTTATTTAATAACCAATACTTTCAATATCTTTATTTTATAATCAGTTCGGTAATAAACAATTCTGTCAATATCTTTATTTAAAAACCAATTCTGAAATAACTTTATTTAATGACCAATCCTGTGAGTATCTTTGTTTAATAACCAGTTCTGTCAATATCTTTATATTATAACCAATTCTGAAATAACTATATTTAATAACCAATTCTCTCAATATCTTTATTTAATAACCAGTTCTGTCAATATCTTTATATAATAACTAATTCTGTCTGTCAATATCTTTATTTAATAAACAATTCTGTAAATATCTTTGTTTAGAAACCAATTCTGTCAATATCTTTATTTAAAAACCAATTCTGACAATACCTTTGTTCAATAACCAATTCTGTCAATATCTTTATTTTATAATAAGTTCTGTAATAACCAATTCTGTCAATATCTTTATTTAACAACTGATTCTGTCAATAAATTTATTTAATAACCAATTCTGTCAATATCTTTATTTGAAAACCAATTCTGTCAATATCTTTATTTAATAACCAGTCCTGTCAATATCTTTATACAATAACCATTTCTGTCTGTCAATATCTTTATTTAATAAACAGTCCTGTCAATATCTTTATTTAATGACCATTTCTGTCAATTTCTTCATTTAATAACAAATTCTATCAATGTCTTTATTTAATAAACCATTCTGTCAGTATCTTTTATAACTGATTTTGTCAATATCTGTGTTTAAAAACCGATTCTGTCAATATCTTTATTTAATAAACAATTCTGTCAATATCTTTATTTAATAACCTGTTCGTTCAATATCTTTATTTAATAACCAATTCTGTCAATATCTTTATTTAATCAAGAATTCTGTCAATATCTTTATTTAATAAACAGTTCTGTCAATGTTTTATTTAATAACCCATTCTGTCTCTCAATATCTTTATTTAATGAAAAATTCTGTCAATATCTTTATTAAATAAGCAGTTCTGTCAATATCTTTATTTAGTATTCTATTATGTAAAAACGAATTCAGTCAATATCTTTATTTAAAAACCAATTCTGTCAATATCTTTATTTAAAAACCAGTTCTGTCAATATCTTTATTTAATAACCAATTTTCTCTCTCAATATCTATATTTAATAAACAATTCTATCTTTGTATTTGTTTAATAACCAGTACTGTCAATATCTTTATTTAATAACCAATTCCATTAATATCTTT
>NW_021613701.1:0-6359 GCF_004785775.1 Grammomys surdaster | reverse complement strand
CAGAGATGAGCAGAGGCCCCTGAAAGGGACAGAAGAGACGGCAGGGTGAGAGGGAGGGAAGTGCAGAGGAGAAGCAACTGTGACCACGTCTTTCACTGACAGACACAAGTGATTGTGCCTACAGCTGCTGCCCCTAGAGTTGTACTGCATTCACGTCAGGCTTTTTGAGGGTGTCCTGACATGTGAGAGAGACTAGGGAGTCCTCACGATGAACTGTGACTCCTCAGCCACATAAAGGGAAGAAACAGCAGTGTGCACAGCATTGCAGATGACCATCAAGGACATGTGCTTAGTCAAGCCGGAGCCACTGTAACGGGCTGTTACATCTATGATTCCAGTTGTGAAATAAACTATTGAAATGGAGAAATTATGAATTCTGTAGAGCATTGGGTCATTGCCTTGGGATTAGAGAAGGCCCAGGATCCTGAAAAGTTAACCACAGGGTGTCACTTTGTGGGAATAGAAGAATCTTTACCTTGATTGTCACAGTGATTCTATGAACCCATAACTGTGGTAAATAATTAGGGACTACTGCAGACACACAGAAATGAGTGCAGACAAAGCCAGTGGAATTTCGGAGTGTTCTGCGGTCAGGCCCACTGGGCAGTCATGGCAAAGGAACACTGTTTACCATGTGGTAGCCAAGAAGCAACAGGGAGTAAGAGGAAGGAGACACAGCCAAGATGTGGTATTTGATGGCGTGTTCCCAGTGACCCAGTGTCTGTAGTAAATCCCACATCCCAGAGGACTACTCAGAACTCTACTCATTCTATAGGGTAATCCAGTCATCAAGTCAGAGGCCTCCCCAAGCCATCTCTGCAAACTCAGACACAACCAGAGGCAAGCTCTGTTAATCTCCATTCTGCCTTACAGTTCAGCCAAGTGGACAATCCCAGTGACCGTTCACACCTTCCTTCTGCCTGCTGACATTCTTTTCTCTATGACTCCTTCAGAACTATGCAAGGGAAACATGGTGATGCTTTTTGTAGAACTCTGAAACTTTTGCAGGTGTATTCATAGAGCTGATCTTCTCCTTCTCCATCACTGGGCAGAATGCGGTTGATGGCCATGTTCTATCGCCCTCCAGAAGACAGCTTGGGAAAGAGTAAATACAAAACCAAGGGAAGTGGCTGTTCCCATCACCCACCCAGAGGGTACTGTGTGCAAGCTGACAGAGATGCTATTCCCAAGGAAGACCTCAAGTGGGATAACATGTGAGATCCTCAGGAAACAGATCCAAGCATCAGTCACCTGATGTCTTAGTCAGGGTTTCTATTCCTGCACCAACATTATGACCAAGAAGCAAGTTGGGGAGGAAAGAGTTTATTCAGCTTACACTTCCACATTGCTGGTCATCACCAAAGGAAGTCAAGACTAGAACCCAAACAGGGCAGGAAATTGGTGGCAGGAGCTTATGCAGAGGCCATGGAGGGGTGCTGCTAACTGGCTTGCCTCCCCTGGCTTACTCAGCTTGCTTTCTTATAGAACCCAGGACCACTAGCTCAGGGATGGCACCACCCACAATGGGCCCTCCCACCCTTGATCACTAATTAAGAAAATTCCTTACAGCTGGATCTCATGGAGGCATTTCCTCAAGGGAGGCTCTGTGATAACTCCAGTTTGTGTCAGGTTGACACACTAAACCAGCCAGTATATCTGGTCAGCTCAGGACAGGATGCTGTGTACAGTTAACTAGTGATTTGGGAAAAACTCTTAAACATAATTTTGAGCAGTGGTTCACAACCTGTGGGTCACAACTCCTTGGGGGATTGAATGTCCCTTTCACAGGGGTCACATGTTAGATATCCTGCATATCAGATATTTACATTATAATTCATAACAGTAAGAAAATTACAGTAATGAAGTCGCATAAGTAATTTATGGTTGGGGGAGTCACCACAACATGATGAACTGAATTAAAGGGTCACAGCATTAGGAAGGAGAATTCTGAGTTGGAGGAAGGTTGCGAATCCAGATGTATTCATAAATAGAAATTCTTTGAAAAGTCACAAATGGAGACATTAAATCAGAGAGAGGCCCGACACCCATAGACTTCTTTTTAGCTTTTAATTGATTTCCTGTTTCACATTGTGCACCCCAATCCTGCTCATCTCCCCACACTTTCGTTCTGCCCACGGCCCTTGGAAACTCCCCCTCAAATAACACACACACACACACACACACACACACACATACACCAAAGCATGGAAACATCTCACTGTGGAAGCTGCAGTGTGTCACAGCATGACCCCCTCTGTCCACACATCTTCACTCCAGAGTGTTCATTGCAACGAGTCACCGGTCTGGTTCAAAGTCTCTGGCTTCTGCGTCACCATTGATATTGGATCCTCATCAGAACTCCTCCTGCTCATCCTGTTGCTGCCCTGTGACATGGAGATCCTGCAGCTTTGGATCAGCAGGACTGGCCTTCCACACATCCCAGCCATTCTCGGATATAGATTTGGGGGTGGGCCATCTCAGAGCCCTGAATCTGGGCCTGGGTGGTAGCTCAGCTGGTTAGCCCACTGGCTTCCCTTATTCACACCACCAGGGGGAGCCCTCTAGCCCCGCTCTGGATAGGTCACCCAATGTGACCCGATCAGCAGGGGACCAGGTCAGCTCTCCTGTTCTCAAGCCCTTGGACCTGGCCCACCCACACCCATACCACCAGAGCCAGCTCCACTGTGCTGCCCAGTCAAGGCACGGGGCCCTCTCCCCTAAGTCCTGCAGAAGTGCTGCAGGCTGTGAGGGGCTGGGCTAGTTCTCCTGTTCTCACACCCTGGGGCTGGCACAGGTGTTCCTTTGCCATCAGAGCCAGCTCCACGGTACCCACTCAGGCGAGATACAGGGCCCACTCTCCTGAATCCTGCAGCCAGGAAGGGGAAGGGATAGCTCACCTGAGCTCATAACCCTGTGGACAGCTTTCTCAACTGCCAGAGGTGGGGGTGATGACCTCGGTGCTTATGCCACTCCATGGCAGAGGCGTGGTAGAGTCAGCTCTCCCACATCCGTGCCCTTGGGACCAGCAGAGAGAGACAGAGACAGAGAGACTGAGAGACAGAAAGACAGAGAGACAGAGGCTGCCATCAGGGCAAAGTCCACTGTGCTGCCTGGACAAGGCACAGTAGTTGCTCTCCAGAGTGCTACCAACAGTGAAAGATGGGGCCAGCTCTCCAGAGCACCACATCCAGTGAGGGGCGGGGCCATTTCTGTACAGCCCATGAACATCCAGGTGGTTCCTGGTGGCTGCCCTGAGCAGGGATACCCCCATGTTCTCTAATGATAACACGAGCCACAGATATCAACAACGACCCCTGTCACTGTATAGCCTCAGACTCAGACATGGCCCTCAGTGACATCTCAGGCTGGGACACCACCATGGCCAGATGATGGGTCTGGCCACTCACAACAGGCTCCTCCTCTCCACCTTCCAGTTCCATCTCTCTTCATAATGCTCAGGCTGTTCCATTTCTCTTTCTCTCCCACTCGACCACCACATGCTCACACACTGTGGTGGCCATGGGGCTGGCAGGCCCCTGGGTGATATCCTTAATCCACACTGCATAGCATGTCAGCAAGCAGGTGTTTGTGGCCCACCTGTGCTTTGCACTGGAAAGCAGGTCTCTGGGTGGCATGGTGGTCCTCAGTCCTCCTGTCTCTGTCTTCCTCCTTCTACACTGCACTGCCTTGATTTGATTTGATTTGATTTGATTTGATTTGATTTGATTTATATGAGTCATAGCCATAAAATGGCTTTGGCCACCAAACCAGGAATCAAGCTAGGGTAAACAAAGGACTGCCAACTCCTCTGCCCCTGGCTGATATAAGAACACCACTACCATCTTTGACCATTGCCAGAGGGTACCCATGGACTTTTAAATCAGTGCCAGACATCAGGAAAAATGAATAACCCACAATAAAAATGAGGACCTTCTGGCAAGGGAGTCTGTGTTAATTGGATTTCACCATTGTGACTAAATCCCTAGCAGACACAATTAAAAAGAAGGAAGGCTTTATTTGTGCTCACGGTTTCATGCATCTCAGTCTATGGTTGGCTGGGCAACATTTTCTTGGCCATGAAAGGCATCATGGTAGACAGAGGTGAAGGACTAAGGCTGTTCACCTCTCCTTGTGTAGCCAGTTGGCAGAGGGAAACTTAAAAAGGCTTATCCACATCAATGTAATTCTGAAGTTGAAATTGACTCAGTGACTGCTCCTCTCCCAAAGCAGCTAAGAGTGCTAGAAAGATGGTGTATACAGCGGGTAGCATGCTGTTAGAAAAGAAAGAATGTGAGATCAAGAGTTTGTATTTCTGTGGCCGAGCACAGTGTCAATGCAAATAGTGATTCAAGGAGAAGCCAGAAACCAGAATCTAAAGGAAGGGGCCAGAGCAGCGTAGACAGTGGGAACAGGATTGCAGCAGTGAGTTTAGCTACACTGCTTTGGCTACCGGTGGGTCGTATGCACACACCTGCCCAGGAGTCATCTGGAACACACCACATACACACACACACACACACACACACACACACACACACACACACACACTCACCAGTTAATTTTAAAATGCCTTGGCTACCTCAAAGGCCCGGCACTCCTAAACCTTCCCCTGCTATCTCAGGCCCAACTGCGGCAGTGGCCAGTGGCCACCCACCCGAATTCTCACACAGCTCACTGGCTGTCTTTCCTGCAGCTCGTATATCTCATTCTTCTCCCTCGAGCCATGGCAATTCTCTCTCTCCTTCTCTCTCTTTAGACCTAGCCCAGGAGAATCTAAGGGTTCCGCCCCATCTCACTCTGTCCAACCATTGGCCGCTGACATTTTTATTGATCAATCAAAAGCCAACTGGGGACAAGGACCTTCAGTGGTTGGACATGCAGACTCCTGATTAAATCAAAGCATTAGAACCAATCCCCGACACAGGATTAAAATGTGGTGGGTATGGGCTGGAAGGGCTATACAGGAACAAGCAATGAGAAAGCAGGAAAACTGGGTAGCTAAAAACAGGAGAAGCCAGAGTGTGAGTTCTGGATACAGAGGAAACATGGTGGTCAACCACATCCCTCCTCATAGGAACCCAGCCCTTTCCAGTATCCCCAGCACCAACTCGCCCTTGTGCCTTCCAAACAAAGACTTCCAGATAACAGGAATGATGCTCATGATGGTGATGCTGCTGACGTGGAGACCAGTGGTGGTCAGCACAAACTAGATGGAGCTATAGGCAAATGTGCAGTCCACCAAGGGGACAGGATGACCTGAAGCCCCAGTGCAATCAAAGTCAGTCTCCATATGCAGACACAGTGGTTGACTGAAGGATGGGGGAGAGGTAAAGCTAGATTTAAGTGAAAGGGCAAACAATTTATGGTGTGGTGATATGAACCATGAGGAGTCATGAGGCTGTGAGCCTCTCAAGAGGCCCTGGGTAACATAAAGTTTCAGAGCACTTGACTTTGCCTGTCCACTGTTCTGTATACTTGGAATAAATAAACTTGCCTGATTGGCAACACTGCAATATGAAATGATGTCACAAAAGAAGGTGGCATGTGACCAGGAAACAGGCAGAAAGTGTCAGAATGCCATTGACTGCAATTAATGTGGAGCTGTTGTGTGCTGGTCATTGTGTGATGGACACTGTGTGATGGCCACTGTGTGATGGTCACTGTGTGATGGACACTGTGTGATGGTCACTGTGTGATGGTCACTGTGTGATGGTCACTGTGTGATGGACACTGTGTGATGGTCACTGTGTGATGGTCACTGTGTGATGGACACTGTGTGATGGACACTGTGTGATGGTCACTGTGTGATGGTCACTGTGATGGACACTGTGTGATGGAAACTGTGTGATGGACAGTGTGATGGTCACTGTGTGATGGTCACTGTGTGATGGACACTGTGATGGACACTGTGTGATGGTCACTGTGTGATGGTCACTGTGTGATGGACACTGTGTGATGGTCACTGTGTGATGGACACTGTGTGATGGTCACTGTGTGATGGACACTGTGTGATGGTCTCTGTGTGATGGTCACTGTGTGATGGACACTGTGTGATTGACACTGTGTGATGGTCTCTGTGTGATGGACACTGTGTGATGGTCTCTGTGTGATGGACACTGTGTGATGGTCACTGTGTGATGGACACTGTGTGATGGACACTGTGTGATGCTCTCTGTGTGATGGACACTGTGTGATGGTCACTGTGTGATGGTCACTGTGTGATGGACACTGTGTGATTGACACTGTGTGATGGTCACTGTGTGATGGTCACTGTGTGATGGACATTGTGTGATGGTCACTGTGTGATGGTCTCTGTGTGATGGTCACTGTGTGATGGACACTGTGTGATTGACACTGTG
>NW_021613700.1:0-1313 GCF_004785775.1 Grammomys surdaster | reverse complement strand
AGAAGCACCAGGAGGAAACTCAGGGAAGGCATGGGGAAGCTGAAATGTAATTGAAGTTCAACTCAAGACCATCCAGAGCTGCAGAGGAAGACCTGTATCAAAAACAAAACATCGTGCTGGAGAGATGGTTCAGCCGTTAAGAGTGCTTGCTGCTCTTTTCGAGTTTGATACTCAGCATCCTCATCAAACAGATTCCAACCTTCTGTAAATCCAGATCCAGGAGAAACCAATGCTCTTTCTCTTGGCAATAGAAATCTCTTTAAATCACAACCCCCACCCCCCTTTTTTCCACATTAAGGAAAAAAAATCATTAAAACACACCAAAAAAGATTAGAGAAGAATTCATGCAAATGCCTTTATTTGAACTACTATGTTGCTACCAGATGATATCACTTTTTAAAGTTAGATTAACATAATGATCTTGACAACTATAGCAAAGAGCTTGACAGAACAAGAATACATCAAAAGCAACATACATACTTCCCCATTTTTGTGACAGTATCTCCTTGCTGTAGGTGTAAAACTTAAAACTCCATTGTATATTTTAGCATTCTGTAGTTATTAAATTTTTGTCTAAATGCTGGGCCAACTCTCTCCTCAAAAGTGTCATATTCAACATCAAGTTAAACTGAAAACAAATTTTGTGAGAAAGATTTCCAAATAAAGAAGTATGGATCAGACTGAGTTATTGAAGACAAAAAATTGAGCCTGGGTATGAGGGCCAAATGTAACCTTAGGGTCCAGTTTCCTTCACCTATAATTTATGCTTTTATTTATTTTTGTATGTTTTACAATCATGAAGACCCCCTTTTAGATATAGTAGCAAATCGGCAGACAAATTCGTTGTAATCAAAATATTCTAAAATGTACAAAATTAATAATGTACAAATATATTGTAAAAAGATACTGATTTTCACAATAATAGGTCTAGAAAAGCTTCTAGTACATTCTGCACAGCCAGTTACTTCAGCAGATTTTCAGCACTACAGAGCAAGCAAAGAACACTCATCTCCACACACCATCAGAGCACAGTTCTCCAGAAAGAACTGCTAGAACTTGGAAAGCAAAATGACCAGCTAATAACATTCCTATCTACACATCTAGGCAAGTCTCAAGAGATAGATATCCCCAGAGGGAAAAGATACATAGATAATACAAAGCAAGTGAGAATGTCAAGGGCAGGATTATGGTAAGAGAGAGTAAAAGGTTGGATGTGAGCATGCTCAGATATGCTGAACAGATCTAGCTTTACAGGAAAGAGTAGTTGCTTGTCTACTAAAATGCTTTCTCTGAAGGCTGTCATGATTTATTAG
>NW_021613699.1:0-4554 GCF_004785775.1 Grammomys surdaster | reverse complement strand
TAATTGAAGGGGACCTTGTAATGGCTCTGGTCCTCCTGTCATTGTTCAGGGAGGCATGAGGGCCATACCCATCCCGATGTCTTTTTCCTGGAGAGGGGATACTTTTGATATCAACCCCTATGCAGTCACTTAGCCTGCTTTCTTATAGAACCAGGACCACCAGCCAAAAGATGAGACCACCCATGATGGGCTGGGCCTTCCCATGAATAACTAATTAAGAAAACGCCTTACAGCCAGATCTCAAGGATATATTTTTCTCAATTGAGGCTCCTTCCTCTCTGATGATTGCAGCCTGTGTCAAGTTGACATAAAATCAGCCAGCACACACTGAAGATTTCCTGTGATAAGTGATGACACATACACTGAGGAATTCAAGAATAATGCTTACAGAACTATGATTTATAGTGTGATATTGTGGTAGTCAGTGTAAGATGGTGCTAAATTGATGTCACTTGGATTGCAACCTAAGCTAGAGCTCAGGGAAACTGAGGAAGGCCAGGAAGACTCTAACAAAGGGAAACATTTTCACCTGCACTTTGCTGAAACTTCCGTCCGGGCCTGTACTTCCCCTCTTAGAGCAAGGCGTTTTAGAAGCTCCTTCAGTTCCTTGCTGGAGCTCTTGACATTTGACACAGGTGACTGCTCCCTTATCCATCCTCACAGCTTCTTTTGATTTTTCCATCTCTTCTAGCTCTTTCACTTCTTGGAAGCTTCTCATTCTCCACAGTCTCTTCTCTCATTACATGGCATGTATCTAGGCTCTGGCTCCACATGCTCTCCCTCCCAGTCTGACTGTCTGCTACCCTCTCGTTCCCTATTACGCATTCATGGTTGGGATTTAAATCACCTGCTCCATCTTCCTGACATCCTGAGTCCCTCCCTCCAACTACTTGATCTATTTTCTACTGGACATAGCTAGCTTTATGGAAATTCTAAATTATGGAAATTCATTGTATCCTAAAATGGGAGTTGGTTTCAGCCTGCTCCCCCATCCCTTTTTTATTCCCTAGTAGTTCGTACTGTCCTGCTAGGATGTAGGTAAGATATGAGGAGGCTGCTTATTGTCTGATGTTCTGTGAACAGACAGTAAAACCCCACTTGCTTCCAACTATTTATTTTACTCTTGGGGCTTATTCAACTGCTGAATTCCCAGATCCTCTCATTTGCTTTGTTTACATCAGAACGGCCTGGGGTCATTAAAATGTGAATAGTCCTACATCTTAACATTGGAAAGTTAGAGCCACTTGCACCCACTTATACAGAATAGAGTAATCTGATTAATGGGAAATAATCATAACTGATCAGTTTATAGTGTTCTATGCTTAGCTCAGTGCTTTCAGTCCCATTTACTTCTCATGAGTATTGCTGCATCATGCGAGTGAAGGAACAGAGGTGCATCACGTTTAAGTAACTTCAATAACATCCCCATTCTGCATTATGTGGTGGAAAATGGTTAGAATGGCCTTCTAGCTCCAAACCATGTGCTTGCTGCATAGACTACACTCTCCCCCCAAAAGAGGAAAACCTTGACAGAAGGCAAGACAGGGAGACCAAAGTATGTAGAATGACACGCATCTCAGATGCTATAGGGAAGCAGAAAAACAAGAATTCTGTGAAGTCAGGATTCAGAGGGAAGTTAAGCCATCTGAATCACTGGAACTCTTGAGAACAGTGATCTTCATACATATATTATCCCACTGAGTCATGACCAATTAATTTCAAAACTAAGTAAGTGTTAAGGATACTAATACACCATCTTGTCAAATGTGGTGACACACTTAGTTGTTTTCTATATCTGAGAAGGACGATTGTGTTTGACAATATTTTAATTTTACTCATTATGGCTGACGTGATTAATAGCAGTAATATGTGTTAAGTGATTAATATAGCATTGAACATCACGTTAGTGTAAGAGTAGTGAATATTAATGGAGGAGTACCGAACAAAGGCCATATATGCAATTAATGATAGTCAACTTTATCATAGGCCGTGACTGCATTAGTAGTCAGAGCACAGTTAACTGCTGGAGACTCATCCAAGAGTGTCTGCAGGATGAGCAGGGAGAAAGTACTGCATGTTATTTAAGCTACTTCACAGACTCAGCTCAGTGCTGAATAAAATCCCACTGAGTGGGCAGCTAAAGTACCAGAAATTCATTTTCTCATAATTATGTTGGGCACAAGTCCAACATCATAATGCCTCTAGGGTTGGTTTCTGGTGAGGTATCTCTTCCCTGGTTGCAGAAAGGTGCTTTCTCAGGGTGTCCTTAAGTGGTATGGAGGAAGGATGCAGAACTCTCTACTTTGAAGAACACTCATCTCATTAGATCATGCTCTACCCTTATGAACTTCTGTAATTTTACCACCTCTTTACAGGTCCTGCTCCCAAACAATCACATTTCTGATTAAGGATTTAAAGTATGGATTTTGGAGCAAGGCAAAACAGTTCAAACCACACTGAAATTAATATGGAAGGCAAGAACTTCTTGCCATGAAGAGATTAGTAGCAATCTGGGTCCCTGGGGATGGTGGGGCTTGAATTCTAGTTCTGTAGGAGAAAGACCTCTGATCTCCCTCCTTTAAACATCTCCTAGGCTTCTAATGCAGATGTTGACAGCAGTAGCTGCTTCACAGGCTAAGATTAAATGAACAAAAAAATGCACAGCATGTAGCATAATGCCCGTCACTCTGACAAACTCTGGGAATGCTAGTTGTCATTTGTTATTTTTGTTGTAGGGTAGGTTTTAGTTCTGGCCTAAGAGAGTCCACGTGTTATACACTAGGATTTTGAAAACAATATGCAGAGTGTTGGAGGAAGTTGGAATTGGCATCAGGGAAATATTGCATGGGACAAAGAATTTATTTTAAGCATAAAGGTCAACTTGTTTACGTCTTTGTTTCTTAGAAGTCAGAATAGATTGTTGAAAAGTGAAAAATTGATTTTGCTCATAGCTGCTTGTTTGGAAAATGTCAGCCTTATGAAGAATTAAAAAAGGTGCAATGACACTACATTAATTATATCTTGAAATATGCAAGTATTGGTCAATGCTTCAAAGTGTGAAATCATGGGTGAAGTAAAAGTTTTTCACAGGAGCCTAATTAGTCACATTTTAAATGAAAACTCTGAAAGTACAATAGCTATAAAAACAAAATTTTAGGAAAATGAAAGATGTGTCATTAGGATATAATTGCTGGTATTACTCAAATCACGGGAAGCTTCTGCTTAAGCCAGTGCTGTCTGAAATAGCAGCGCAGGAGGATACATTTAAGGGTGAGGAGAGTGTTCAGGCAGGAATTATATCGGTAGAACGTTATGTGAACGATGGAAGAGGATGAGATGGAACCACAAGGCCATCTTACCTAGAAAGCCACACCTAATTATTTCCATCACTTGCCTTCATTGGATGCAGATCACTAATTTAGTTTATTCTCAAAAAGAACATGCTAGGCTCTGTCTTCTCAATAGGTTGGCAATTAATCCGTAGAAAGACTTTTAAAGTATCTCGACACGTAAGATATATTCTCATTGGGCCCTGTTGCTATCTCTCCAATTATTACATCACATTCCCGAAAGAACAAGTGCCCTGATGACATTTACTTAATTTACTCAGGGATGGGAGGCAGGAGAGACAAGACAGAGAGGACCAGGTTTCCTAGAACTTAATAGTGTGCGTGCATCTGTGTGTGTAACCTGATCTAGAGAATCTTTTACACATAGCCACAAGAAGCTTGTTGCCTAGGTGATGCTAGGAGCGTTAGGGTGAGTGACTAGCAGAGGCTAGTTTAATCTGGATACACAAGTACACAAGTACACAGGCTTAATTCTTTGGTGGTTCTAGATCCTATCAAATTGGCAATCAACTATTTAGCCACCACAGTCTTATGATTTCTTGTTTATTTTTAATATTTTTCTCTTATTGAAAAATAGATTTCTTTCATACAGTATATTCTGAGTGCAGTTTTTCCTCCCTGAACTTCTCCCAGATCCTCCCCACATCCCTTCCCATCTAATCCACACCATTCTTTCCCATTAGAAAACAAAAAAAGATGTAGTAGTAGTAGTAGTAATAGTAATAATAATAATAATAATAATAATAATAAAAATAAATAGTTGGCTAGCATGCTAGCTCAGTGGTTGAGAACATGTATTATTCTTGCAGAGGACCTGAGTTCGATTCCCACTACCCACATCGGGCAGCTGTAACTCTGGCAGATACCTCTGACCTCCTAATGCACATGTGCACGCACAGTGTGAATAAAAATGCTTGAAAAGCAGGTGTGTCTGGCTGTGAACGAAGTCTCTTGAAGGGAATCTGTGTCTGCAGAGACTGGTTAAATTTTCAGTACCTGGGAGAGACTGGAATTGTTTAGGTTTAGAGGCTAATTACCTTATCTTGAGCTAGTTTTAGCTTATGAAACAGCCATTCTTTGACCCACTCTGTATCGGACCTAACATGTTGTGAAAATAAATAAAAACCTCGGCTATTGACTTGGAAGCCCACTAGCTTCAGCTAATCCAGGAGCTATGAGTGCCATCAGATATCACCCTAAGCCT
>NW_021613698.1:0-1341 GCF_004785775.1 Grammomys surdaster | reverse complement strand
CCGCAGAGAGGAGACCCTCAGTCAAGTCTCGGGATGTCTCGGCCACCAGATAAATCACTCAAGACACTGAAAACTGGAGCAGTGGCCTAGGTTTAATCTGGAGAGAGACAGCTAGCTGCTGGTCAATTCATAGGTACATTCACTTGCTGAATTGACCAAGACAGCCAGTTTGAGAGGGTTTTTTAAAGGGAAAAACCACAAACCAAGGAATGGGGAGTGGGATGAGGAGTTGCTAAGGTGGCATAACATAAAAATAGTGTCCTGGAATTGTAGAGGAATGAAAACAAACAAGAATTTAGAACAGTGATGTATTTGAAATTAATAATTGCCATTTTAAAAAATTAAGATAAAAAGAATTAAGTAGTGTTCCTTCTGTTTCTGTTTTCTGGAATGGTTCAAGGAATATTGGTCTTAGCTCTTCTTTGAAGATCTGGTAAATTCTGCTCTAAAACTACCTAGCCCTTACCTTTCTTTGTTTTTGTTTTTTTTTTCTTTTTTCGTTGGGAGGTTTTTAATCACTGCCTTGATTTCCTTATATATTATGTGACAATTTAGATAATTTCCCTGATCTTGATTTAACTTATGTTTGTGGTATCTGTCTTGATGATTATCCATTTCATCTAGATTTTCCAGTTCATAGAAAGATCTGATGATTTCAATTTTTTTCTCAGTTTCTCTTCTTATTTTTGGTTATTTGAGACAGGGTTTTTCTGTGTAGCCCTGGCTGTCCTGGAACTCACTCTGTAGACCAGGCTTGCCTCAAACTCAGAAATCTGCCTGACTCTGCCTCCCAAGTGCTGGGATTAAAGGCTTGTTCCAGTTTCTCTTCTTATGTCTCCCTTTTCTTTCTGATTTTTAAAAACGTGGATACTGTCTCTCTGCCTTCCAGTTGCTGTTTTTCTACCTTGTTGATTTTCTCAAAAAAACAGCTCTTGGCTTTTTTGATTCTCTGTATTGTTCTTTTTATGTCTAATTGGTTGATTTCTGGCCTGAGTTTGATTATTTTCCGCTGTCTACTTCTCATAGGTGTATTAGCTTCTTTTTGTTCTAAAGCTTCCTAGTGTACTGTTAAGTTGCTAGGGTAGGATATCTCTGGTATCTTTATGAGGGCACTTAGTGCTATGAATTTTTGTCTTACCACTGCTTTCATTGTATTCCATAAGTTTGGGTATGCTGTACATTCATTTCCATCGGATTTTAGAAAGTCTTTCATTTCTTTATTTCTTCCCTGACCAAGTTATCATTGAATAGAGAGTTGTTCCATTTCAATGTGTATGTGGCTTTCTCATGATTTTGCTGTAATTGAAGTCTAGCCTTAATCTGTAGTGACTTTATAGGATG
>NW_021613697.1:0-1139 GCF_004785775.1 Grammomys surdaster | reverse complement strand
ATTTCACTGAAATAAATATATTATTTCTCCCATCATTCCCATCTAGCATTCATATTTTCAGTTAATTTAGGGGGATAGAATTTCTACAGTTAGGGCAATCAACATTTCCTGCTTTCTAGTCTAATGCTTAAACTTTCCTCCAACATGAGTCATACAGTTGGAAAGGATAAAGTTGACACCTGATGTGGAAGGAGGAGGACCAGGAGTTCAAGGCCATCCTTGGTTACAAGTGAATTTGAGGCCTCTTGAGCTGTGAGACAATGTCTCAAAAAAATAGGTGGTCTGGGACATGCCTTTAATCCCAGCACTTTTGAGGAAAAAGCAGGCTGTGGGGGGCCAGCCTGTTGTACATACTTAAGTTCCAGGCTAGCCAGGGCTAACTAGTGAGATCACGTCTCAAAAAATAAAGGGAAAAAAAGCCAGGCGTGGTGGCACACACCTTTAATCTCAGCACTCAGAAACAGAGACAGGTGGATCCCTGAGTTCGAGGCCAACCTGGGCTACAGAGAGAGTTCCAGGACAGCCAGGGATACACAGAGAAAGCTTGTCTCCAATAGCCAAAAAGAAAAAAGAAAAAAGAAAGAAAAAAAGAAAAAGAAAAGAGTGTGTGTTCCATCAGACTCAGCATGAAGAAACACCAGCACATATTACCAGATCACTGCCTATGAGGAAACATGTGCTGTTCTCCATCTCTACCACAGATGCATGAAAAAGTGTTGCTGGTGAGGCCACTTCAGATGGTTTGGGCTGGAGATGAAGCACTAGGAAGCACACATCCTTTCCATACAGTTTGAGTTCCTTGAACCAATGAAGTTGGTGAAGTCTCTACACAGCACAAAAACTTCTCCAGGTCACTCATCAGACCTATTACTAGAAAGCAAATACTATGCTGTGCTAGTAAGATAAGTCTACAGTGCCCTTGCTGCACACACATGGCTGTTGAGTATAATGCAAAGCTCTATTTCCCCTTAACCATAGGAATTAAAACAATACATATCACCATACAGTTTGATATTACTTCCAATAAGCACAATATTTGTTAAAACATATCTTCAGTTTTGTTACATAGTGTGCAACAAATTACAATATTCTGCAGCCACAAATTATATGCAGAGTATGAAGAAACTATTAATCAGATA
>NW_021613696.1:0-1050 GCF_004785775.1 Grammomys surdaster | reverse complement strand
TTTTTCTCAGTGCTGGTTGAAGGCCCTGGACTCTAGCCATGGCTTCTGTACTCACAAGACTAAGAATATTCCATTTCGGTCAGGCTCATGAAAATGAGCATCTGACATCTTATGTAATTTCTTTTCTCCTCAAATGTGTAACAGTGTGTGCATAAATAGAGTGTATGTGTGTGTGAGTGTGTGTGTGGGGGGTTGTTCCTAGAAAAGCTCAAGGGGACCTGCCTGCTGGTTTTAGTCAGTTATTTTCAGCCTCCCCTTCCTTTCCTCTCCGCTCCCTCTGACTCTATCACTTCTGTAGTAGAAGGAAGGTACAGAAGTCACCAGTGGCCTAGCCCTGAAAGGAGTTTTACAAGTATCGTTGGCACTTCCAGCGATACCTTTGCCATTTTTTCTTTTGCACATCGCTCCATGACTTCTCTGTTTGACCTGAGATCTTTTGGTTGTGAGATTTGACAACCTTTTCCTTCAGAGTTCACGGGGATTTGAAGTGCGTGGCATTAACAATATTGGGGGAAAATGGTTTGCACTGAATATAAGATGTATGTGTATGAACATTAGCGATGTCTTCAAACATGAATTGCATTTTAAATTTTCAGTACTACCCAGCGTGTGTGTGCACATGGTTTGAAGCCTTGGCAGATGGAATGTATCTTTTTCTAGCTCTGACATAATTACTTCAGGGCCATCTTAGGCCCAGTTGAAATGAGGTGACTAAGGTTTGTGCCACTTTTTCCAGAGTTAAGGAGCAGAAGAGATGCTTCCAAATCAGTAACATAAAGATTGATCAGAGAATAGACTTTGGTATACTCAGGGAAACAGCTAAGAAATCCGTTGGAGCCATGTGCGCATGAACACATGAGAGCTGGGCAAGGCCGTCTCTAACAGTGTTAATAGGAATAGGTGTTTCCCTAGGTCAGATCGATTTGGAGCACATCGATATTCCTAAGTGATTTGACGATCCCATAGCCAAGAAGCCATATTGCTAGTGACCCCAAAATAGTGTATGCCACTACTTGGTCATCACTGATATTAATAGCAAGGATACTTGAA
>NW_021613695.1:2477-13742 GCF_004785775.1 Grammomys surdaster | reverse complement strand
AAAAGACTTAAAAAACGTTATATATGATATTTCAGTTAGGACTTGTGGTTTCGATAAAGATTATACACATATACCATCCAGACAGGTATATTTCATTGTTTCATATGGAATGTCAAAGGAAGTTGCTAGATTCCAGCGGAAAAGCACTACAAAACGTATTGAACAAACCTACAGTAAATATACATGCATTGCAAAGCACTCGTACTTCCAGAACTATAGGCAAGTATAATACAGCTGAAGAGACTTCAACAACGTTACATATGAAATTTAAGTTAGTACCTGTGTTTGCTTTAAAGCATAAACACTTGTACCATCCTGTCATGCATTCTACATTGTTTCATATGGCATGTCCAATAAAGTTGCTAGATTCCAGCATAAAAGCACTATACAACTTACTGAAAAAACGTAGTGTAAAGTTACATGCATTGCAATGCATTAGTAATTCCATAGATAAGGCAAGTACAACACTGCTGATACACATTGAAATCATGTTACATGTGTCATTTCAGTTAGGACGTGTGTTTCGTTTAAACCATAAACAGTTGTACCATCCGGTCATGTATATATAATAGTTTCATATGGTATGTCCAAGAAAGTTGCTAGATTCCAGCAGAAAAGCACTATACAACGTATTGAAAAAACCTACAGTAAAGATATCCACATTGTAAAGCATTCATACTTCCAGAGCTAAAAGCAAGTACAATACAGCTCAAAAGACTTAAACAACGTTATGTATGATATTTCAGTTAGGACTTGTGTTTCCTATAAAGCTTATACACCTATACAATCATTCCAGGTATATTTCATTGTTTCTCATGGAATGTCCATGGAAGTTGCTATATTCCAGCAGAAAAGCACTATACAACATATTGAACAAACCTACAGTAAATATGCGCATTGCAAAGCATTCGTACTTCCAGAACTAAAGACAAGTACAATACAGCTGAAGAGACTTAAACAGTGTTACAAGTGACATTTCAGTTAGTACCCGTGTTTGTTTTAAAGCATAAACACTTGTATCGTCTGGTCATGCATACTACATTGTTTCATATGATATGTCCAGGAAAGTTGCTAGATTGCAGCAGAAAAGCACTATACAACTTATTGAACAAATGTAGTGTAAAGATACGTGCATTTCAATGCATTCGTACTTCCATAGCTAAAGTCAAGTACAACACAGCTGATACACATTGAAATCATGTTGCATGTGACATATCAGTTAGGACGTGTGTTTGGTTTAAAGCATAAACACTTGTACCACCCTGCCATGTATATATAATAGATTCATATGGCATGTCCAAGCAGGTTGCTAGATTCCAGCAGAAAAGCACTATACAACTTATTGAACAAACTTAGTTTAAAATGCATTGCAATGCACTCGTAGTTCCAAAGCAAAAGGCAAGTATAATACAGCTGAAAAGACTTAAACAATGTTACATGTGACACTTCAGTTAGGACTTGTGTTTGCTTTAAAGCATATATCCTTTTATCATCCGTTCATGTATACTTTATTGATTCATATGGAATGTCCAAGTAAGTTGCTAGATTCCAGCAGAAAAGCAATGTACAATGTATTGAATAAACCTCCAGTAAAGATAGGGGCATTACTATGCATTCATACTTCCATAGCTAAAGGCAAGTACAACAGAGCTGATACACATTGAAATAATTTTACATGTGACAATTCAGTTAGGACGTGTGCTTGGTTTAAAGCATAAACACCTGTACCATCCGGCCATGTATATATAATAGTTTCATATGGCTTGTCCAAGAAAGTTGCTAGATTCCAGCAGAAAAGCACTATACAACTTATTGAACAAACTTAGTCTAAAATGCATTGCAATGCATTCGTACTTACAGAACAAAAGGCAAGTATAATACAGCTGAAAAGACTTAAACAATGTTACATGTGAAATTTCAGTTAGGATTTGTGATTGCTTTAAAGCATGTACCCTTTTACCATCCGTTCATGTATACTACATAGATTCATATGGCATGTCCAAGTATGCTGCTAGATTCCAGCAGAAAAGCACTGTACAATGTATTGAACAAACCTACAGTAAAGATACGGGCTTTGCAAAGCATTCGTACATCCAGAGCTAAAGGCAAGTACAACACCGCTGAAAACACACAAACCGTGAAACATGTGACATTTTGTGTAGGACATTTGTTTGCTTTAAAGCATAAACACTTGTACCATCCGGTCTCGTGTACCTCATTGTTTCATATGGCATGTCCAAATAAGTTGATAGATTCCGGCAGAAAAGCACTATACAATGTATTGAAAAAGCCTAGAGTAAAGATACTCGCATTACAAAGCATTCGAACTTCCAGAGGTTATGCCAAGTACAACACCACTGAAAACAATGAAATCATGTTACTTGTCACATTTCAGTTAGGATGTGTGTTTGCTTTGAAGCATATACACTTGTACCATCCGGACATGTATATTTAATTGTATCATATGGTATATCCAAGAAAGTTGCTAGTTTCCAGCAGAAAAGCACTATACAACATATCGAATAAACATACAGTAAAGATATGCACATTGTAAAGCATTCGTAATTCCAGAGGTAAAAGCAAATACAATACAGCTTGAAAGACTTAAACAACGTTACATATGATAGTTCAGTTAGGACTTGTGTTTCCTCTAAAGCTTATACTCCTATACAATCCAGCCAGGTATATTTCATTGTTTCATATGGAATGTCCAAGGAAGTTGCTATTTTCAATCAGAAAAGCACTATAGAACTTATTGAACAAGCCTACAGTAAAGATAAGGGAATTGCAAGCATTCGTACTTCCAGAACTAAAGGCAAGTGCAATACAGCTTTAGAGACTTAAACAGCGTTACATGTGACATTTCAGTTAGTACCTATGTTTGCTTTAAAGCATAAACACTTGTACCTTCCGGTCATGCATACTACATTGTTTCATATGGCATGTCCAAGAAAGTTGCTAGATTCCAGCAGAAAAGCACTATACAACTTATTGAACAAACGTAGTGTAAATATAGGTGCATTGCAATGCATTCGTACTTCCATAGGTAAAGGCAAGTACAACACAGCTGACACACATTGAAATCATGTTACATGTGACATTTCAGTTAAGACGTGTGTTTGGTTTAAAGCATAAGCACTTGTATCATCCGGTCATGCATACTACATTGTTTCATATGGCATGTCCAAGAAAGTTGCTAGATTCCAGCAGAAAAGTACTACACAACGTATTGAATAAACCTACAGTAAAGATACCTGCATTGCAAAGCATTCGTACTTCTATAGGCAAAGGCAAGTACAACACAGCTGATACACATTGAAATCATGTTACATGTGACATTTCAGTTAGGACGTATGTTTGGTACCATCCGGCCATGTATATATAATAGTTTCATATGGCATTTCCAAGAAAGTTGCTAGATTCCAGCAGAAAAGCAGTATAAAATGTATTGAACAATCCTACTGTAAAATGCACTACAATGTATTGGAACTTCCATAGCTAAAGCCAATTACAACACGCCTAAAAATGTCTTAAACTACATTACATGTGGCACTTTAGTTAGTACTTTTGTTTGCTTTAAAGCATAAACACATGTACCATCTGTCCATGTATATTTCATTGTTTCATATGGGATGTCCAAGGAAGTTGCAAGATTCTAGCAAAAAAGGCCTATACAACAAATTAAACAAACCTACTGTAAAATGCATTGCAATGCGTTCATACTTCCAGAGCCCCAGGCAAGTAAAATACACCTCAAAAGACTTAAACAACGTTATATGTGACATTTCCGTTAGGACTTGTGTTTGCTTTAAAGCATAAACACATCTAACATCCAGTCATATATACTTCATTGTATCATATGGCATGTCCAAGTAAGTTTCTAGATTCCAGCAGAAAAGCACTATAAACTTATTAAAAAAATGTACTGTAAAGATATGTGCATTACAATGCATTTATACTTCCAGAGTTAAAGGCAAGTACAACACAGCTGAAAACACTGAAGTCCTGTTACATGTGACATTTCAGTTTTGACTTGTGTTTGGTATAAGCATAAACACTTGTACCATCTGGCCATGAATATTTCACTGTTTCATATGGCATGTCTACGAAAATTGCTAGATTCCTGCAGAAAAGCACTATACAACTTATTGAACAAACGTACTATAAATATAAGCACATTACAAAGCATTCGTACTTCCAGACTAAAGGCAAGTACAATACAGCTGAAAACATTGAAATTACATTACATGTGACAATTGAGTTAAGGCGTTTGTTTGCTTTAAAGCATAAAACCTTGTACAATCCAGCCATGTAAATTTCATTGTTTAACAAGTCATATCCAAGAAAGTTGCTAGACTCCAGATTAAATGCAATATACAACGTACTGAACAAAACTACAGTAAAGATACGTGCATTGCAAATCATTCGTACTTCCAGAGCTAAAGGCCTGTACAACACAGATGAAAACATTGGAATCACACTAAATGTGAAATTTCAGTTAGGACATGTGCTTGGTTTAAAGAATAAATACTTGAACAATCAGGCCACGTATATCTCATTCTTTCATATGGCATTTCATAGAAAGTTCCTAGATTCCAGCAGAAGAGCACTATACAACTTATTGAACAAACGTACTGTAAAGATAGGCACATTGCAAAGCATTTATACTTCCAGAGCTAAAGGCAACACAGCACAGCTGAAAACATTGAAGTCACATTACAAGTGACATTTCAGTTAGGTTGTGTGTTTGGTATTAAGCATAAACACTTGTATCATCCGGCCATGTTTATTTCATTGTTTCATATGGCATGTCCCCGAAAGTTGCTAGATTCCAGCAGAAAAGATCTATACAACTTATTGAACAAAACTACTCTAAAATGCACAGCAATGCATTCGTTCTTCCAGAGCTAAAGCAAGTAAAATACAGCTGAAAATACTGAAACAACGTTACTTGTGACATTTCAGTTAGGACTTGTGTTTGCTTTAAAGCATAAACACTTGGATCATCTGGTCATGTATACTTCATTATTTCATATAGAATGTACAAGTAAGTTGCTGGATTCCAGTAGATAAGCAGTATACAATTTATTGAACATACGTACAGTAAAGATACGTGCATTGCAAAGCATTCATACTTCCAGAGCTAAAGGCAAGTACAACATCACTGACATCACTGAAACCACGTTACTAGTGACATTTGAGTTAGGACGTTTGTTTGCTTTAAATCTTTTCAACACTGTTGTACTTGCTTTAGCTATGGAAGTACTAATGCTTTGCAATGCATATCTTTAGTGTAGATTTGTTCAGTAAATTCTACAGTGCTTTTCTGCTGGAATTTAGCAATTTACTTGGATAGGCTACATCAAACAATGAAGTATATATGACCGAATGGTACAAGTGTTAATGCTTTAAAGCAAACACAAGTCCTAACTGATATGTCACATATAAAGTTGTTTAAGACTTTTCAGCTGTATTGTACTTGCCTTTAGCTCTGCAAGTACGATTGCCTTGCAGTGCATTTAAGAGTAGGTTTGTTAAATATGTTTTCTAGTGCTTTTCTGCTGAAATCTAGCAACTTACTTGTACATGCCATATGAAACAATGAAATATACATGGCCGGTTGGTACAAGTGTTTATGCTTTAAACCTAACACAAGTCCTAAATGGAATGTCACATGTAAGGTTGTTTAAATCTTTTCAGCTGTTTCATATGGCATGTCCAAGTAAGTTGATAGATTCCAGCAGAAAAGCAATATACAACGTATTGAAAAAGCCTAGTGTAAAGATACTCCCATTACGAATCCTTTGTACTTCCAGAGGTAATGCAAGGTGCAACACCACTAAAAACAATGAAATCATGTTACTTGTCGCATTTCAGTTACGATGTGTGTTTTCTTTGAAGCATAAACACTTTTACCATCCGGCCATCTATATTGAATTGTTTCATATGGTATGTCCAAGAAAGATGATATATTCCAGCAGAAATGCAATATACAACGTATTGAAAAAACCAACAGTAAAGGTACACACATTGTAAAGCATTCGTACTTCCAGAGCTAAAACAAGTACAATACAGCTCAAAAGACTTAAACAACGTTATATATGATATTTCAGTTAGGACTTGTATATCCTATAAAGCTTATACCAACAACATCCAGCCAGTTATGTTTCATTGTTTCATATGGAATGTCCAAGGTAATTGCTATATTCCAGAAGAAAAGCACTGTACAACGTATTGAACAAACCTACAGTAAATATACGCGCATTGCAAAGCATTCGTACTTCCAGAACTAAGGGCAAATACAATAAAGCTGAAGAGACTTAAACAACATTGTATGTGACATTTCAGTTAGTAACTGTGTTTGCTTTAAAGCATAAAACTTGTACCATCCGGTCATGCATACTACATTGTTTCATATGGCATGTCCAAGAAAGTTGGTAGATTCCAGCAGAAAAGCACTATACAACTTATTGAACAAACATAGTGTAAAGATACGTGCATAGAAATGCATTCGTACTTCCATAGCTAAAGGCAAGTACAACACAGCTGATACATATTGAAATCATGTTATATGTGAAATTTCAGTTAGGACGTGTGTTTGGTTTAAAGCATAAACACTTGTACCATCCTGCCATGTATATGTAATAGTTTCATATGGCATGTCCAAGAAAGTTGCTAGATTCCAGCAGAAAAGCACTATACAACTTATTGAACAAACTTAGACTAAAATGCATTGCAATGCATTCGTACTTACAGAGCAAAGGGCAAGTATAATACAGCTGAAAAGACTTAAACAATGTTACATGTGACATTTCAATTAGGACTTGTGTTTGCTTTAAAGTATAAACACTTGTACCATCCGTTCATGTATACTACATTGATTCATATGGCATGTCCAAGTAAGTTGGTAGATTCCAGCAGACATTCACTGTAAAATGTATTGAACTAACCTCCAGTAAAGATACGGGCATTGCAAAGCATTTGTACTTCCAGAGGTAATGCCGAGTACAACACCACTGAAACAATGAAATCATGTTATTTGTCGCATTTCAGTTAGGATGTGTGTTTGCTTTCAAGCATAAACACTTGTAACATCCGGCCATGTATATTTAATTGTTTCATATGGTATGTCCAAGAAAGATGCTAGATTCCAGCAGAAAAGCACTATACAACTCATTGAACAAACCTCCAGTTAAGATACGGGCATTGCAATTCATTCGTACTTCAAGAACTAAAAGCAAGTACAATACAGCTGAAAAGATTTAAACGATTTTACATGTGACATTTGAGTTTGGCCTTGTGTTTGCTTTAAAGCATATACACTTGTACCATCCGTTCATGTATACTACATTGATTCATATGGCTTGTCCAAGTAAGTTGCTAGATTCCAGCAGAAACGCACTGTACAATGTATTGAACAAATCTCCAGTAAAGGTACGGGCATTGCAAAGCATTTGTACTTCCAGAGCTAAAGGCAATTACAACATCGATGAAAACACTCAAATCATGAAACATGTGAAATTTTGTGTAGGACGTTTGTTTACGTTAAATAATAAACACTTGTATCATCCTGTCTCGTGTAATTCATTGTTTCATATGGCATGTCCAAGTAAGTTGAAAGATTCCATCAGAAAAGCACAATACAACAAATTAAACAAAACTACTCTAAAATGCATTGCAATGCATTCATACTTCCAGAGCTAAAGGCTAGTACAATACAGCTGCAAAGACTTAAAATATGTTATATGTGACTTTTCAATTAGGACTTGTGTTTGCTTTAAAGCATAAACACTTTTACCGTCGGGCCAGGTATGTTTCATTGTTTCATATGGCATGTCCAAGTAAGTTGATAAATTCCAGCAGAAAAGCACTATTCAACATGTTGAAAAAGCCTTGTGTAAAGATACTCGCATTACAAAGCATTCGTACTTCCAGAGGTAATGCCAAGTAAAACACCACTGAAATCAATGAAAACATTTTACTTCTCACATTTCAGTTAGGATGTGTGTTTGCTTTGAAGCATAAACACTTGTACAATCCAGCCATGAATATTTAATTGTTTCTTATGGTATGTCCAAGAAAGTTGCTAGATTCCAGCAGAAAAGCACTATACAACGTATTGAATAAACCTACACTAAAGATACGCGCATTGGAAAGCATTCATACTTCCAGCGATAAAGGCAAGTACAACACTGCTTACAACACTGAAATCATGTTACATGTGACATTTCAGTTACAAAGTGTGTTTGGATTAAAGCATAAACACTTGAACCTTCTGGCCATGTATATTTCATTGTTTCACATGGTATGTCCAAGAAAGTTGCTAGATTACAGCAGAAAAGCACTATACATCGCATTGAACAAACCTACAGTAAAGATAGGCACATTGTAAAGCCTTCGTACTTCCATAGCTAACAGCACGTAAAATACAGCTCAAAAGACTTAAACAACGTTATATATGGTATTTCAGTTAGGACTTGTGTTTCATACAAAGCTTATACACCTATCCCATCTGGCCAAGTATATTTCATTGTTTCATTTGGAATGTCGAAGGAAGTTGTTATATTCCAGCAGAAAAGCACTATACAACGTATTGAATAAACCTACAGTAAAGATACGAGCATTGCAAAGCATTTTTAATTCCAGAACTAAAGGCAAGTACAATGCAGCTGAGGAGACTTAAACAATGTTACATGTGACATTTAGGTTAGTACCGGTGTTTGCTTTAAAGCATAAACACTTGTATCATCCGGTCATGCATACTACATTGTTTCATATGGCATGTCCAAGAAAGTTGCTAAATTCCAGCAGAAAAGCACTGTACAACTTACTGAACAAACGTAGTGTAAAGATACGTGCATTGCAATGCATTCGTACTTCCATAGGTAAAGGCAAGTACAACACAGCAGATAAACATTGAAATAATGTTACATGTGACATATCAGTTAGGACATGTGCTTGGTTTAAAGCATAAACACTTGTACCATCCGGTCCTGCATACTACATTGTTTCATAAGGTATGTTCAAGAAAGTTGCTAGATTCCGGCAGAAATGCACTACAAAATGTATTGAATAAACCTACAGTAAATATACGCACATTGTAAAGCATTCGTGCTTCCAGGGCTAAAAGCAAATACAGTACAGGTCCAAAGACTTAAACAACGTTATACATGATATTTCAGTTAGGACTTGTGTTTCCTATATAGCTTATATACCTATACCATCCAGCCAGGTATATTTCATGGTTTCATATGGAATGTCCAAGGAAGTTGCTATATTCCAGCAGAAAAGCACTATTCAATGTATTGAACAAGCCTACAGTAAAGATAGGAGCATTGCAAAGTATTCGTACTTAAAGAACTAAAGGCAAGTAGAATACAGCTGAAGAGACCTAAACTACGTTACATATGACATTTCAGTTAGTCCCTTTGTTTGCTTTAAAGCATAAACACATGTACAATCTGGTCATGCATACTACATTGTTTCATATGGCATGTCCAAGAAAGTTGCTAGATTCCAGCAGAAAAGCACTATACAACTTATTGAACAAATGTAGTGTAAAGATACGTGCATTGCAATGCATTCGTACTTCCATAGCTAAAGGCAAGTACAACACAGCTGATACACATTGAAATCATGTTACATGTGACATCTCATTTAGGATGTGTGTTTGGGTTAAAGCATAAACACTTGTACCATCCGGCCAAGTATATATAATAGTTTCATATGGCATGTCCAAGAAAGTTGCTAGATTCATGCAGAAAAGCACTATACAACTTATTGAACAAACAGTCTAAAATGCATTACAATGCACTCGTACTTCCAGAGCAAAAGGCAAGTACAATACAGCTGAAAAGACTTAAAAATGTTACATGTGACTTTTCAGTTAGGACGTGTGTTTGCTTTAAACCATATACACTAGTATCATCCGTTCATGTATACTACTTTGTTTCATATGGCATGTCCAAGTAAGTTGCTAGATTCCAACAGAAAAGCACTGTACAATGTATTGAATAAACCTCCAGTAAAGATACATTCATTTGCAAAGCATTCGTACTTCCAGAGCTAAAAGCAAGTACAACACCGCTGAAAACACTCAAATCGTGAAACATGTGACATTTGGTGTAGGACGTTTGTTTGCTTTAATGCATAAACACTTTTACATTCCGGTCTCGTGTACTTCATTGTTTCATACGGCATGTCCTACTAAGTTGCTAGATTTCAGCAGAAAAGCACAATACATCAATTAAACAAAACTACTGTAAAATGCATTGCAATGCATTCATACTTCCAGAGCTAAGGCAAGTACAATACAGCTGCAAAGACTTAAACTATGTTATATGTGACATGTCAATTAGGACTTGTGTTTGCTTTAAAGCATAAACACTTCTACTGTATAGCCATGTACGTTTCATTGTTTCATTGGCATGTCCAAGTAAGTTGATAGATTCCAGCAGAAAAGCACTATACAACGTATTGAAAAAGCCTTGTGTAAAGATACTCGCATTACAAAGCATTCGTACTTCCAGAGGTAATGCCAAGTACAACACCACTGAAAACAATGAAATCATGTTACCTGTCGCATTTTAGTTAGGATGTGTGTTTGCTTTGAAGCATAAACAATTGTACCATCCGGCCATGTATATGTAATAGTTTCATATGGCATGTCCAAGAAAGTTGCTAGATTCCAGCAGAAAAGCACTATACAACATATTGAACCAACGTAGTCTAAAATGCATTGCAATACATTCGTACTTCCAGACCAAAAGGCAAGTACAATACAGCTGAAAAGACTTAAACAATGTTACATGTGACATCTCAGTTAGGACGTGTGTTTGCTTTAAAGCATATACACTAGTATCATCTGTTCATTTATACTGCTTTGTTTCATATGGCATGTCCAAAGAAGTTGCTATATTCCAGCAGAAAAGCACTATACAACGTATTGAACAAACCTACAGTAAAGATAAGTGCATTGCAAAGCATTCGTACTTCCAGAACTAAAGGGAAGTACAATAGAGCTGAAGAGACTTAATGTTACATGTGGCATTTCTGTTAGGACTTGTGTTTGCTTTAAGCATATACACTTGTACCATCCGTTCATGTATACTACATTGATTCATATGGCATGTCCAAGTACGTTGCTAGATTCCAACAGAAATGCACTGTACAACGTACTGAACAAACCTCCAGTAAAGATACGGGCATTGCAAAGCATTCATACTTCCAGAGCTAAAGGCAAGTACAACACTGATGAAAACACTC
>NW_021613695.1:0-2377 GCF_004785775.1 Grammomys surdaster | reverse complement strand
GAAAAGCACTATACAACTTACTGAACATACTTAGTCTAAAATGCATTGCAATGCATTCGTACTTCCAGAGCTAAAGGCAAGTACAACACTGATGAAAACACTCAAATCTTGGAACATGTGACATTTTGTGTAGGACGTTTGTTTGCTTTAAAGCATAAACACTTGTACCATCCAGCCATGTATATATAATAGTTTCATATGGCATGTCCAAGAAAGTTGCTAGATTCATGCAGAAAAGCACTATACAACTTATAGAACAAACTTAGTCTAAATGTCTTACAATGCACTCATACTTCCAGAGCAAAAGGCAAGTACATTACAGCTGAAAAGACTTAAACAATGTTACATGTGACATTTCAGTTAGGACGTGTTTTTGCTTTAAAGCATATACACTTGTACCATACGTTCATGTATACTACATTGATTCATATGGCCTGTCCAAGTAAGTTGCTAGATTCCAACATAAATGCACTGTACAACGTACTGAACAAACCTCCAGTAAAGATACGGGCATTGCAAAGCATTCATACTTCCAGAGCAAAAGGCAAGTACAACACTGATGAAAACACTCAAATTATGGAACATGTGACATTTTGTGTAGGACTTTTGTTTGCTTTAAAGCATAAACACTTGTACCATCCAGCCATGTATATATAATAGTTTCATATGGCATGTCCAAGAAATTTGCTAGATTCATGCAGAAAAGCACTATACAACTTATTGAACAAACTTAGTCTAAAATGCATTACAATGCACTGGTACTTCCAGAGCAAAAGGCAAGTACATTACAGCTGAAAAGACTTAAACAATGTTACATGTGACATTTCAGTTAGGACGTGTGTTTGCTTTAAAGCATATACAATACTATCATCCGTTCATGTATACTACTTTGTTTCATATGGCATGTCCATAGAAGTTGCTATATTCCAGCAGAAAAGCACTATACAATGTATTGAACAAATCTACACTAAAGATAAGTGCATTGCAAAGCATTCGTACTTCCAGAACTAAAGGGAAGTACAATACAGCTGAAGAGTCTTAATGTTACATGTGACATTTCAGTTAGGACTTGTGTTTGCTTTAAGCATATACACTTGTACCATCCGTTCATGTATACTATATTCATGTTCAGATGGCATGTCCAAGTTAGTTGCTAGATTCCAGCAGAAAAGCACTGTACAATATATTGAACAAACCTCCAGTAAAGATACAGGCATTGCAAAACATTCGTACTTCCAGAGCTATAGGCAAGTACAACACCGCTGAAAACACTCAAATCATGAAACATGTGACATTTTGTGTAGGAAGTTTGTTTGGTTTAAAGCATAAACACTTGTACCATCCGGTCTCATGTACTTAATTGTTTCATATGCCATGTCCAAGTAAGTTGCTAGATTCCTCCAGAAAAGTACAATACAACAAATTAAACAAAACTACTCTAAAATGCATTGCAATGCATTCATAATTCCAGAGCTAAAGGCAAGTACAATACAGCTGCAAAGACTTAAACTACTTTATATATGACATTTACATTAAGACTTGTGTTTGCTTTAAAGCATAAACACTTTTACCGTCTGGCCATGTATATTTCATTGTTTCATATGGCATGTCCAAGTAAGTTGATAGATTCCAGCAGAAAAGCACTATACAACGTATTGAAAAAGCCTAGTGTAAAGATACTCGCATTACAAAGCATTCGTACTTCCAGAGGTAATGCCAAGTACAACACCACTGAAAACAATGAAATCATGTTACGTGTAGCATTTTAGTTAGGATGTGTGTTTGCTTTGAAGCATTAACACTTGTACCTTCCGGCCATGTATATTTAATTCTTTCATATGGTATGTCCAAGAAAGTGGCTAGATTCAAGCAGAAAAGCACTATACAACATATTGAATAAACCTACAGTAAAGATACGCACATTGTAAAGCATTCGTACTTCCAGAGCTAAAAGCAAGTACAATACAGCTCAAAAGACTTAAAGAACGTTATATATGATTTTTCAGTTAGGACTTGTGTTTCCGATAAAGCTTATACACCTATACCATCCAGCCACGTATATTTCATTGTTTCAAGTGGAATGTCCAAGGAAGTTGCTATATTCTAGGAGAAAAGCACTATACAACATATTGAACAAACCTACAGTAAAGATACGTGCATTGCAAAGCATTCGTACTTCCAGAACTAAAGGCAAGTACAATACAGCTGAAGAGACTTAAACAATGTTACATGTGACATTTCAGTTAGTACCTGTGTTTGCTTTAAAGCATGAACACTTGTACCATCCGGTCATGCATACGACATTATTTCATATGGCATGTCCAAGAAAATTGGTAGATTCCAGCAGAAAAGCACTATACAACTTATTGAACAAACT
>NW_021613694.1:0-1958 GCF_004785775.1 Grammomys surdaster | reverse complement strand
TCTCATCTTGTACAGTTTGACTGATCCTAGTTGTTTCTGGAGGATACAGAATACTGAAGATAATGATGGAGATTTGCAAACTGACTGTAGTTCGTTTCTTTTCACCTTTGAGGGACCTCTAGAAGAAAATTATTATAATTATTTCATTGATTTTAGGTAAGTCATTTTTTCCTGCTTCAATGTCAATGATTAAAAATATGTAGTTGCATATACAAACTGTGGAATTCTGCCCTGTTCTTCCCATTTTAACATTAGGAACAAGTGAAAATTATATAACACATCAATCACTATTTTAATATTTTCAGTGTGTCACCACTTAGTGTGGTTGCAATATGTTGGGTTCAATTCACATACCTAATAGTAACAGATGTACTGGGAGACTGTGGGACAGATGAAACACACTTCACATGGAAAAAAGACCTCAGTGCTCAGACATCACTTAAAGGATGGCAAAGAATTAGAAGACTGAGGTGTTAAGAGAAATCTGATACCTTTTAAAGTAAATTGACATATTAACAGTTACACTAAAAGGTAACATCAAATTGATGTGCAAATGAGCCTAGAGAATAATCATCTGGTTATGTGGTATATTGTATTAATTTATATATTTTGGTACAGATGCATAAATTTACATGAAATGTATCTTTAAATAATTATCATGTTTGATAAACATTAACATTTGGAAATATTAAAATGATTTTTTACAAAACCATGGAAATATCATTATTGATAAATTTTCTCATTGCGTATAATATTAGCATTTTTAAAAAATTAATAATTTTATTTATTTTCATTCCAAGTATGGCCTCTCTCCTGGTTCCCCATCCCAGAGTTCTTCACCACATCTTCCCTCTTTTTGGCCTCTGAGAGGATGGTTTCCCAATGCCCTACCACTTTATCACCACCCCATCTCCACTTCTCCAGAAACCTCCATACTACCTATACCCTACCCACACCCCCAGCAACTGTTTTCCCTGGGACATCAAGTTTCTGCAGAATTAGTCTCATGATCTCCCACTGTGGACATAAAAGAAAGTCCTCTGATACATATGTGCAAGGAGCCATCGACCAACACATGTATGTTCTTTGTACTAAGACTGGACATCAATAATAATGAAATTAACATTTTTGTACTGTTTGACTTAAACAAGTTTTTCCTGCTATCATGTTTTAAACGTTTTCTTTCTAATTACATAAATTCTCTCATAGAAACACAGATAATCATTTTCAAGTAAAATTATTATTACACAATTTATATAGACTTATAACATGTCAGGTGGTATTGTATATTGGCTTTTTAATGTATTTCTTAATGATTCTTTCTTGATTATTATATGTTCTTTTACTATGTTTAGTTTCCAAAGATTATTTTGCATGTTTTGAAACATAACTTTGAACTAAGTTATTAGAACTAGGATCCTGTGTTATGGATATTATTCAGTATGTATTAATAAGTTTTTACGGTACCAAAGGTTATGAATCAAGAAGTTGAATGAAATACCATTGTATCATTTGATTCTTAAAACACTCAATATTGAGATATTTAATACATAAAACAAATTTCACATAATAGAAAATTTTAAGGGGTTATTGATTTCATATACTGTTCAAGGCATTTTTAAAAAATTTTTTCTGTGGTATTGGAGCATCAAGGGTATTCTTTATCACCCTTTTTCTCTAGGACTATAATCCATTACATGCATGGCTTTCAGGGAAAAAGAACAAATTCTTTATGGATTTTTCAGAAATATAAAAATTATCATATCAGAGTGACATATGTTTATGATCTGAAATTGTATTCAACTCTAAAGATCTCTAATTTCCCAAGCTTATTTCAGGAAAGCTAGCATTTACACAGTAATTTAGCATTTCATGTAGTACAATATTTACTGCGATTGAATAGAAAATTTGATGTGTCAAATAGTGTTGGTTTGAATATGCTTGATCCAGAGAATGGC
>NW_021613693.1:0-9544 GCF_004785775.1 Grammomys surdaster | reverse complement strand
TCACTCACTGATTATTGGATATTAGCCTAGAACCTTGAAATGCCCAAGATGCAACTCACAGGCCACATGAAGCCCATAAAGAAGGAAGACCAAGTGAGGGTGATTCGGTCCTTCTTAGAAGGAGCAACAAAATACTCAAGGGAGCAAATATGGAGACAAAGTGAGGGACAGAAACTGAAGGAGGGGCCGTCTCAAGACCACTCCACCTGAGTATCTATCCCATGTGCAATCACTAAAGGTAGATGCTGATGTGGAAGACAGGAAGTGCATGCTGATAAGAGCCTGATATGGATTTCTCCTCAGAGGCCTTCAAGAGTCAGACATATTCAGAGGCAGATGCTCACAACTAGCCATTGAACTGATCATGGGGTTCTCAACAGAGGAGTTAGAGTGAAGACTGAAGGAGCTGAAAGGATTTATGGCACCATGAGGAGAGCAACAATACCAACCAACCACAGCTCCCAGGGTCTAAACCACCAGCCTGGGAGCACTTAGGGGGGGATCCAGGGCTTCAGCTGAATATGTAAAAGTGGAGGGCCCTGCTGGGCATAGGTAGAAGAAGAGAACCTTGACCTCATGAAGGCTGGATCCCCCAGGGGGTGGGAATTTTGAGGGTGGGGAGGTGGGAGTGTGGGGGTAGATAGAGGTTACATCCACAGAGAAGAAGGAGGAGGGGCGAGGGGATTGGGGGTTCCGAGGGGGTGGTGGGGGATGGGGTAAGGGGACAACATAGGAAATGTAAATAAATCATCCAATTAAAAAAAAAAAAAAAAAGCAGAGATCATAAAGTGGCAAATTCTCCCAAGCACTACAGAGTCCCAGAGAAGGTTGATAGGGCAGAGAGAGACAGAGACAGAGACAGAGACAGAGACACAGAGAGACACAGAGAGAGAGAGACAGAGAGAGAGAGAGAGAGAGAGAGAGAGAGAGAGCTAGGTGCCCTAGGTAGACATGCATGTGATGAGCTGCCTGATCTGTGCATGCATAGTTAGCAAGATTTCATTCACAGGCCACACCTTCTGCTGCCAGGAGTCGTAGCTACACACCTGAGACGACTGAACTGTGGAGGAAGTGGTGCTACCTCCCATAGCTAGGACACACACAGCAGCTGATTACAGTCCTCATAAAGTAGTGAATGGTGATGCTGTTTTCCAGAACCATTACGCAAGGAGTGCCATTGGCCTTGGCAGGCCACAGAGACGTGTTGAGAATTCGGTGAGATGGAGGTCCCATCTGAAACCCATAAATGTGGGACTTGACTGATACCAGCTACAGACATGGGGGGGGGCAGCAGAAATACAATTTCTCTGGGAGGTGAAGGACAAGGTCAGGGCCACCCATAGCATGAGGTCTGAGCTGACACAGAAAATAGTACACAAGAAAAACTCTGAGCCAAGCTAAACTTCTGATCAGATAAATAGAGTTTATAATTATGCTTAAATGATAAAAAGGAAAAGAGACTGTGCATGAAAAATCATACACAGGTATAAGGAATTTGAATTAATAAAACTAGAAAGAATAACACAATTAAGGATGAGAAAAATAATAAAACAGGGCATCTGAAACATTCGCAATGCCATCTTGAGTGGTTAAAAGTCACATACAGAAGTGTATGAGACAAATGGCTTATAAGATTGGCACATTAGCAGGTAGTGTTATTATTATTCTAGTTTTCTTATATTAGTCTTAATCATCATAAAAGTTTTTGTGCCTTTTCAAAGAAAGAGACTTTAAGATACAAGAAAAGGAGACAAGTTCTAGCACCTACCTGTGCCATCGCTGAGCAGAAAGCCAGGGGCTGGACAGGATCCCACACAGCACACACAACAGCTGCAGCTCAACCCTCCCCCTCTTGGAAAGAACAGGAATTCAAGGACAATACCAAAACATAGTAAAAGCAATATACAGCAAACCAGTAGCCAACTTCAAACTAAATGGAGAGAAACTTGAAGCACTCCCAATAAAATCAGGGACTAGTCAAGGCTGTCCACTCTCTCCCTATCTATAGTACTCAAAGTCCTAGCCAGAGCAATTAGACAACAAAAGGTGGTCAAAGGGATACAAATAGAAAAAAAAGAAGTCAAAATATCACTATTTGCAGATGATATGTTGGTATACTTACGTGACCCCAAAACTTCCACCAGAGAACTCCTAAACCTGATATACAACTTCAACAAAGTGGCTGGATATAAAATTAACTCAAACAAATCAGCAACCTTCCTCTACTCAAAGGACAAACAAGATGAGAAAGAAATTAGTGAAACAACACTCTTCACAATAGTCACAAATAATATAAATACCTTAGTGTGAATCTAACCAAGCAAGTGGAAGATCTGTATAATAAGAACTCCAGGTCCCTGAGGAAAGAAATCGAAGAAGATCTCAAAAGAAGAAAAGGTCTCCCATGCTCATGGATTGGCAGAATTAATATAATAAAAATGGCCATCTTGCCAAAAGCAATCTACAGATTCAATGCAATCTCCATCAAAATTCCAACTCAATCATTCATAGAGGTAGAGCAATTTGCAAGTCATTTGGAATAACAAACAACCCAGGATAGAGAAAACTATTCTCAACAATCTTGTGGGGGAATCACCATCCTGGACCTCAAGCTATACGACAAGGCAATAGTGATTAAAACTGCATGATATTGGGACAGAGACAGGCAGTAAGATCAATGAAATAAAATTGAAGACCCAGAAATGAACCCACACACCTATCATCACTTGATCATTGACAAAGGGGCTAAAAGCATCCAGTGGAAAAGAGACAACATTTTCAACAAATGGTGCTGGTTCAACTGGAGGTCAGCAGTAGAAGAATGCAAATCCAACCATTCTTATCTCTTTGTACAAAACTCAAGTCCAAGTGGATCAAGGACCTTTACTTAAAACAAGATACACTGAAACTAATAGAAGAGAAGGTGCAGAAGAACATAGAACACATGGGCACAGGGGGAAAGTTTCTGAACAGAACACCAATGGCTTATGCTCCAAGATCAAGAATTGTCAAATGAGACCTCATAAAATTGCAAAACTTCTGTAGGGCAAAAGTCACTGTCAATAGGACAAAGCAGCAACCAAAAGATTGGGAAAATATTTTTACCAATCCTAAGTCCAATAGAGGGCTAATATCAAATATATATAAAGAAATTAGACTCCAGACAATCAAATAACCCTATTTAAAAAGAGAGATCCATAGGTAAACAAAGAATTCTCAACTGAGGATCCTCAAATGGTCGAAAACACCTAAAGAAATGTTAAACATCCTTAATCATCAGGAAAACACAAATTAAAACAACCTTAACATTACATCTCACACCAATCAGAATGGCTCAGACCAAAAATTCAGATGACAGCAGATGCTGGCAAGGATGTGGAAAAAGAGGAACACTCCTCTATTGTTGGTGGGATTGTAACCTGGAACAACCACTCTGGAAATCAGTCTGGTGGTTCCTCAGAAAACTGGACAAAGTATTACCTCAGGACCCAGCTATTCCACTACTTGGCATATAACCAAAAGATGCTCCAACATGTAACAAGGATACATGCACCACTATGTTCATAGCAGCTTTATTTATAATAGCCAGAAGCTGGAAAGAACCTAGATGTCTTTCAGTAGAGGAATGGATACAAAAAAATGTGGTACATTTACACAATGGAATATTACTCAGCTATTAAAAACAAAAAATTCATGAAATAATTAGGCAAATGGATAGAACTAGAAAATATCATCCTGAGTGAGGTAACCCAATCACAAAAGAACACACATGGTATGGACTCACAAATAAATGGATTTTAGCCCAAAAGCTCAGAATACCCAAAATACAAGTCATAGAACACATGAAGCTCAAGAAGAAGAAAGACCAAAGTAGGGGTGCTTCAGTCCTTTTTAGAAGAAGTAACAAAATACTCACAATAGGAAATATGGAGACAAAGTGTGGAACAGAGACTGGAGGAGGGGCCATCTGTAGACTACCCCACATGGTGATCCAGTCCATGTGCAGTCACCAAATGCTGACACTGTTTGGATGCCAGGGTGTGCATGCTGACAGGGGCCTGATATACCTGTCCCTTGAGACACTCTGCCAGAGTCTGACATATACAGAGACAGATGCTCACAGCTAACCGTTGAACTGATCATGGGGTCCCCAGTGGAGGAGTTAGAGAGAGGACTGAAGGAACTGAAGGGGTTTGTGGCCCCATGGGGAGAGCAACAATACCAACCAACCAGAGAACCCAGGGTCTAAACAACCAGCCTGGGAGCACATAGGGAGGAACCCATGGTTCCAGCTATATATGGAGTGGAGGATGGCCTTGTCGGGTATAGGTGGGAGAGGAGGTCCTTGATCTCATGAAGGCTGGATGCCCCAGTGAGGGAGAATTCGAGGGTGGGGAAGCAGGAATAGATAGGTGGGTGGGGGCACACTCTCAAAGAAGCAGGAGAAGGGAGGATTGAATAGGTGGTCCTGGGGGAGATGGGGAAAGGGGATAACATCTGAAATGTAAATAAGTAAAGTATCTAATTAAAAAAAAGAAATGTTGAAAAATCAAGCTTTTAATTTGTATACTGATAACCAACATATAGTTCTTGAAACTGTTCCTTTTTTAATACTGTTAATTCTCAAATTTTGCAATTACTAATGCAAATACAGTTCCATTTAAGAGAATGTACTGTTCCTTAACGTTATAGGACATTTAACACATACTGGATTGCTTGGATCCCTTAGGGCAATGCCACAACAGATTTGTATACCTGGTAGATTATAGGCCTTATACAGGAAGAGTAAGTCAAACAATCTCATTCTTTACATCATCAAAATAGTTATAGCTTGAGACAACAACTTGGTATTTCTAGAGAATGTGCATGTCAAATTGTAAAGATTTGTCCTGAATGTCCTCAGTTTCTACCTGTAACATAATGGTGTTAATCCTTAAGGACTCATACATAATCAACTATACTGAATGGATGTTACTCATATTTCTGATTTTGGACAATTAAAATACGTACATGTGACTATTGACACCCTCTCAGGCTTTCTAGTTGCAATTGCTTTAACAGGAGAACCTCTAAAAATGTAATTACTTATTGCCTACATTGTTTTTCTATGCTGGCTGTTCCAAATCAGATTAAAACAGATAATGGTTCTGGCTATTGCAGTCGAGCATCTGAGACTTTTTGTCAACAATTTAATATTACCCATATTAACTGAATTCCTTGTAATCCTCAAAGGCAAGGTATTATGGAACGGGCCCATAGCACTTTAAAACAATATTTTCAGAAAATAAAAAGGGGGGTGTATATCCCAGTGCACCAGAAATTTATTCAAATTATGTTCTTTTTATTTTAAATTTTTAAATATTTGGATGTCAAAGTACTTTCCGCTGAGTGTCTATGGCACCCTACAACTAGGCATACTTATGTCTAGGTGAAAAGGAAGGATCCACTTACTGGCTAATGGCATGATCCCAATCAGGTATTTAATATGAGGCAGAAGGCATGGGTGTGTTTTTTCTGCAAGATGCTGAAGGAGCATGGTGGCTGCCAGAGTGATTGGTGAGACATACTGATGCTGGGACAAAGAATGATGCTGACCTGTGAGCTTGCTGAGTGCCCTGACAATGGTAACTGGGAAGCTGTATTGGATATATGTTCCAGACACACGTATGGTTGCCTATATCCCAGATGGAACAAGCTGCCTTGCCTCAAGATTTTAGAACTAATGGGACAGAGAATCAAAAAGACAAGTTATAATGACCCTTGTATTTTTCATAAATGTGACCAGTTATTCAGACTCAATCATGGACTGATCTAGAAATCAATCCAATATTGGAGATAGCAGTCTTCATTTGGAAGGTTAGTTCTGGACATTTTCAGAGTCATATTTGGAAGTTATCTTCAGTTCTCTATGATGTTATGTTAGCAAGAGATAAAGTTGGGACAGGATCTGGATTTCAAACAAGTGTTAGTACATGTGTTAAGGTGCTTTTGTCAAGTTAAAATTACTTTTGTTTCTTCTACAATATTTAAAGAAAGTTGTATTGATTGCATACTTTCTAATTGTGTTAGTGTGTTGAAACCTGGCATCTCTATTATGGGGGTCTATCAACCAGTTTTTGTTTTATTGCCTTGAGTATTACAAGACCTTGGTTTTCTAAAAAAGCCTGCAAGTACTGGAAAAAATGAGTCAGGCATTAAGCAGAAGCAAGAGGGTAGTGGGCTTGATTATTGGTGGTATAACAGCTTTAATTACATTAATTCCTAGCACCACTGCTTCTGCAATTGCTTTGACACAAGAAGTTGAGACAGCTACTTTTGTTATTAAGCAAAAAAATGTTACTAATATGTTGAGTATACAAGATGATTTAGATAGGCATTTGGAACAACAGATTGATGTTCTTTATCCTATTCAAATTATTGGAAAGAGGTTCAGAGTTTAAGAGTAAGGAACCATTTTGAGTGTCATGCCAAATACCAATGAATCTGTGTTACTTTTAAAATTTACAATGCTAGTCATTATAATTAGGAAAAAGTTTAAAGACACTTGTACAGTATTTGACATAATTCTAACACCTCTCTGGATGTTTTAACTGTGCATAGTGAACTTATGAATTTAAAGAATGCTGCTCTGCTGAGCTTTGATGCTGCAGATAACGGTGATAAAATTATCCATGGTCTGAGGTCAGTATTTCCATTTTGGTCAAGTGTCAAGAATGGCATGTATAGCTTGATCATTTTTGTCCTGGGAATACTTTTATGCCTGCCCAATCATGGTAAAGCTTGTCTTTAACAGCATCAACATGTTGGCAACCAAAGTACATGACTTGAACCTGAAAATGAACCCCCAGACAGAGTAATTAAATTAACAGGCTAGCAAGCCAAGAACGGGTAAGATTCTGCACAGAGCCTTGCCAACTTAAGACATAAGTGCATTGCTTTTGATAATGCATATTCTACAATGGATAAGGAAGGCACTCTTGTCAGAATGACCTAAGACAGACTCAGTCTTGTTTATGAAATAAAAAAAGAGGGAAGTTTGGAAAGCTTTTGGGGCTTCTTGGCAGGAATCTGACATTGACCAAGGACAAGAAAATGGGCTACTTGGCAGGAATCTGACATTAGGCTAGAACAAAGAAGTAATTTCATGCAGGAATCTAAATCTTAGGCTAGAACAAAGAAGTAGGCTTCAGGTATGAAAATGACTCTGGGCTAGGACAGAGAAGAAGACTCAGATATTTTGGTCATCCTGATAAGCCCTTAAAACCAGTGATCAAGAATGTGATCATGGGACTTTGTTTATTGCCTTGCTTGTTATTTGACTATTTGTGTTTATTGCTTGTCCCTTGACTGTTTGCATCTATTGTATTGCTAGTTCCTCAACCTAGTACTGATCTTAATACTTGCATGTAATTAAAATGGTATAAAAGCAGACTGGGAAAAAAGATTAAATGAAAGAAATTTTTAAAAAAGAAAGAAATGTAGAAGAACACAAGTAAACAATTAGAAGCCCTTATAGAGGAAATATATAAATCCATTAAAGAAATACAGGACAATGCAATCAAACAGGTGAAGAAATAAAATAAAAATGTTCAGAATCTAAAAATGGAAGTAGAATCATTAAAGAAATCACAAAGGGAAACAGCTATGGAGATTGAAAACCTAGGAGATAGGACAGGAGTCACAGATGCAAGCATCACCAACAAAATACAAGAGATAGAAGAGAGAATCTCAGTGTTAGAAGATGCAAGACATAGACACTACAGTCAAGGAAAATATAAAAAGAAAAAAAACCCTATCTCAAAACATTCAAGAAATCCAGGACACAATGAAAACACCCATCCTGAGAATAATAGATATAGAAGAGAGTGAAGATTCCCAACACAAAGGGCCAGCAAACATCTTCTACAAAATTATAGAAGAAAACTTTCCTAACCTGAAGAAATAAATGCCCATAAACATACAAGAAGCCTAAAGAACACCAAACAGATGGGACCAGAAAAGAAATTTCTCTCATCATATAATTATTAAAACACCAAATGCACAGAACAAAGAAAGAATATTGAAAGCAGGAAAAGGTCAAGTAACATATAAAGCCAGACCTATCAGAATTACACCAGACTTCTCAACAGAGACTATAAAAACCAGAACATCCTGGGCAGATGTCATATAGACCCTAAGAGATCAAAAATGCCAGCCCAGGCTACTATACCCAGCAAAATTCTCAATTAACATAGATGGAGAAACCAAAGTTTTCCAAGACAAAACCAAATTTAAACAATATCTTTCAGCAGCAATACCAACCAACCAGACCTCCCAGGGTCTAAACCACCAGCCTGGGAGCACTTAGGGAGGGATCCATGGCTTCACCTGTATATGTAAGGGTGGAGGGCCCTGTCGAGCATAGGTAGGAGAAGAGATCCTCATTCTCATGAAGACCAGTTGCCCCAGTGGGTGGGAATTTTAGGGTGTGGAGGTGGGAGTGGGGAGTTAGGTAGGGGTACATCCACAGAGAAGCACAAGGAGGGGTGAGGGGACAGGGGCCTCCTGGGGGGGGAGAGTAAGGGGATAACATATGAAATGTAAATAAAACATCCAATAAAAGAATAAAAAATAAAATAAATAAAAAAACAATATCTTTCTACTAATCCAGCACTACAGAGGATAATAGGAGAAAATGTCCAATACAAGGAGGCAAACTACACCCAAAAAAAAATCAAGAAATTAATCTTTTTTTTTTTTTAATTTTTTTATTGGATGTTTTATTTACATTTCATATGTTGTCCCCTTACCCCATCCCCCACCCACCCAGGAACCCCCAATCCCCTCACACCTCCTCCTTCTTCTTTGTGGATGTAACCTCTATCTACCCCCCCACTCCCACCTCCCCACCCTCAAAACTCCCACCCCCTGGGGCGTCCAGCCTTCATGAGGTCAAGGATCTCATCTTCCACCTGTGCCCAGCAGGGCCCTCCACTCTTATATATTCAGCTAAGGCCCTGGATCCCTCCATAAGTGCTCCCAGGCTGGTGGTTTAGACCCTGGGAGCTGTGGTTGGTTGGTATTGTTGCTCTCCTCATGGGGCCACAAATCCTTTCAGCTCCTTCAGTCTTCACTCTAACTCCTCCATTGAGAACCCCATGATCACTTCAATGGCTAGTTGTGAGCATCTGCCTCTGAATATGTCAGACTCTTGAAGACCTCTGAGGAGACATCCATATCAGGCTCTTATCAGCATGCACTTCCTGACTTCCACATCAGCATCTACCTTTGGTGACTGCACATGGGATGGATACTCAGGTGGAAAGGTCTTCAGACGGCCCCTCCTTCAGTTTTTGTCCCTCGCTTTGTCTCCATATTTGCTCCCTTGAGTATTTTGTTGCTCCTTCTAAGAAGGACCGAATCACCCTCACTTGGTCTTCCTTCTTTATGGACTTCATGTGGCCTGTGAGTTGCATCTTGGGCATTTTAAGGTTCTGGGCTAATATCCAATAATCAGTGAGTGAATACCATGTGTGTTCTTTTGTGATTGGCTTACCTCACTCAG
>NW_021613692.1:0-1546 GCF_004785775.1 Grammomys surdaster | reverse complement strand
TCCCCCAGTGAGGGGCTGGGGGCGTGGCTCAGTGGTAGAACCCCTGTCTAAAATGTTTCAGGTTAGGACAACACTTACAAAATAGAACACAGAATCCTAGAAGGACAGAGGTTTAGATTTCTTTCTTGATTCTCAGGCTGGAGGCCATGGTTCAGTGCAGCTTCTCTAAGATGACCAAGTGGACAGTTCTGTCCCAGGGATTAGAGAGTACACTTGCTCTGGCAAGTCCCAATGTGGGCTTGTGACAGGTTCTAATACACATGCGCACACACACAGACACACGTGCGCAAATACACACACATACACGCACTCATGCACATACACATACATGCATATACCTATGCACACATGCACACACACCAGGTAGATGGGGTAGACGGGCCTTTGTGGCAGAGCCTAACTCTATTCTTCCCTCAGCTTCCTCTTCCCTGATGGAAAGAACCACAACCCAGACCTGACTGAGCTCTGCCGGGCAGAACCCTACCAGCGCATCCAAGTGTCAGAGGTGAGTTCCGCTCTCACGTCTGCTACCCAGCTACTCAGCTCGGAGATCTGGGAATGTGGTGCTGGCTTGGAGCCGTGTAAATATGAGCCAACCCTTGCTTCTCTGAGGCTCTCCGAGTTCCTCCACTGGGAACCGTAGCCTCTGCTGCCTCCTCTCCAAGGTTTTTTCTTGGATATGGAATAAAGAAAAGAGCTTCTGAGATCATCAAAATAGTTGATGCATTTGAGTGTTTATCAGCTCTGAGTCTGAGCAGACAGACAAAAGAGCAAAAGAGCCAAGAAAACAAAAAGGCATCTTTTTGTTTTTAGGATGGAACCCAGAAACTTGTGCAGGATACACTAGAACTCTACCACTGAGCCACGTCCCCAGCCCCTCACTGGAGGATTCTAGGCAGGGGCTCTACCACTGAGCCACGCCCCCAGCCCCTCACTGGGGGATTCTAGGCAGGGGCTCTACCACTGAGCCACGCCCCCAGCCCCTCACTATGGGATTCTAGGCAGGGGCTCTACCACTGAGCCACGCCCCCAGCCCCTCACTGGGGGATTCTAGGCAGGGGCTCTACCACTGAGCCACACCTTCATTTTTTTTTAAATAAGAAAATAGCTTTATTGACTATACTGCAAAAGGCTGGACAATAACAAGAGTACTCACTATAGGCAGTGCGCCCAAGCCTGATGTCACCAGTTCAGCTCCCAGGAACTCCAAGTTGGGAAGAGAGAACTGAGTCATCCTCTGACCTCCATAGGGCACCATGGTACAGATGTATACAGAGTACTACTGACATTTAGTTCTTGGTTCTTGTGGGATTTTCCCCGTGTTGTTGTTGTTGTTGTTGTTGTTGTTATCTTGAGACAAGATCTCCCTTAGTAGCTAACCCTGGCTGTTCTGAAACTTGTTAGGTAATGGTCTACCTGGCTGGCCTTGAATTTATAAAATCTGTCTCCTGCTGGTTCCTAACTGCTGGTGTCAAAGGTGTGCATCTCAGTGTCTGGTATCAAAGGTGTGCACCTCAGTGTCTGGTATCAAAGGTGTGCACCTCAG
>NW_021613691.1:0-2485 GCF_004785775.1 Grammomys surdaster | reverse complement strand
TGTGACCTCCTACACTGTGACCTCCTACACTGTGACCACCTACACTGTGACCACCTACACTGTGACCACCTATACTGTGACCACCTACACTGTGACCTCCTACACTGTGACCTCCTACACTGTGACCTCCTACACTGTGACCACCTACACTGTGACCTCCTACACTGTGACCTCCTACACTGTGACCACCTACACTGTGACCTCCTACACTGTGACCACCTACACTGTGACCTCCTACACCGTGATGTCCTACACCATGACCTCCTACACTGTGACCACCTATACTGTGACCACCTACACTGTGACCTCCTACACCGTGACCTCCTACACCGTGACATCCTACACTGTGACCTCCTACACTGTGACCTCCTACACCGTGACCTCCTACACTGTGACCTCCTACACCGTGACGTCCTACACCATGACCTCCTACACTGTGACCTCCTACACCATGATCTCCTGCAGTGTGACCACCTGTAACGAGTCACTTGCTTCATACCAATCACCTCACATTTGTGTCCAGCCCTACCACTGCTCTCTTTGGATTTCTTGGCACCAAGAAGAGCAGACTAAGCTATTTATTGGCTAAGTCAGCATCTCTCCCTTGTATCGAAGGTACCTTCTTACAGCAATGAGCCATTAGGGATCACCTGACACATACTCACCCGCTTCTCCTGCTTGAAATTTGGGACTGCAGAACATGCATGTTCAGACACACGCTCTGTGACACCACAGAACATGCATGTGCAGACCCACATTCTGAGTTCTGAGTTCAGCCATAGTGAGCACAGCACATGGGGGTGCACCATTTTTGTGTGATTTTTCCTGAGGAAATGAACCCCAAATATTTACCCCAAATAGTGAACAACAACAACAAATGTCCACCAAATACGACTTGATGAACCGCTTACTCTGTGGCTTTACTTACAAAAGTGTGTGTAAGAATATGTAAGAGTTGAGTTTGTAGGGAGAAAGAAAAGGTGAAGACTTAGCTGAGCTTAAAGAAGTTTTACTTAATCCCAGAGAGGTGGGGACTCCAGATCTGGCTGCACTATGATCGGGTTATAGGATCCAGAAACACCAGGACCAGAGAGCAGAAGAACATGGGTTTCTTATCAAGCTGGAATATTGGTAGCCGAGGGTAGCAAGTGGGAAGGGGTTCACTCAGAGGAGAATGAAGGAGTCCCCAATTTTCAATAAGCTCCTTCTTCACCCACAGGATCTGTTCCCTATCTTTGCAACCTCTGTGGGTGTCCGGGATCAGTTGCCTTTCTTCCGCAGTCCCTAAAGCTAGATTCGTGATGTTCCCATTCAGTTTTAGGGCCTTGGTTTGGCATCAGGGATCTTTAGTGTCACCTGCGTCCCTGAAAAGGGATCCCAGCATGGCTCATGAAGCCTGCATCCTGGAGCTCTGGAAAAGTTCTGCAGGCTGTTGTGCGGTTGGACAGTGGTCTCTCTGTGGCAGGTGTTAGCTATATACCTGGGGCCTGAGCTGTCTATTTCCTGAATCCTAAGGAGCTTTCCTCCAGCACAGACTGAATTCAGAGGAAATTGCTACCACCTCCTCCCTACCACAGGCCTTGCCAACGCCCCTAATCACCCCCTTTCCAGGCTTTGCTCAAATGAAGCTGAATGGGGAGGGATGGGGGGCATCCTTTGAGATTTCTTCTACTCCTTGGGTTCCAGCCTCCTTTCCTTTCTCTTCTCGGACGCCCATCTCCTCTCGCTGTAAGAACCGTTAAGCAGGAAGCGTTTCTCACAATGAGATCCGACCACTGAAAGCTTCTAAATATCTATTTGTTGAATTAATGAAGACATTAAGCCTTTCGTCCGTGAACACAGTGTACCTCGCCGTGTATTTGGTTTTACATTTACTTTTTAATAAACAGTTAATAGTTTCTCTTCCAAGAGGCACACTCATCTTTCACGTTTTCACTTTTTATTTACATACATGATACATACATACTTGGTACGCTTCTCTTGACATTTTAAAATCCATTATACGTAGTGTGGCTTTAACATATTCATCCCAGTTACCGTCTCTCCCTCCCTCCAGTCAGCTGATCCCATCGGTCCTGCTGGAGTCCCCTTTCTATATTCAGGTTTTTGTTTTCAGATTTCAGTTTTCTGCCTCACTGATTTTCGCTGTGGGGGTTGGTGCACTGAATAGTATTTCCAAGGTAGTATGATCTAATTGTGCGCTCTAGTGTTGGAGATACAACTGATTTTAATGCTCAGTGACTGTACTGTTAAGTGTTGTAAAGGCTAGCTTTCATGTGTGTAGAATTGCTAGATGTTCTATGCAGTTAATATCCTGTCTCCTAACCTTTCTTTCTAGTTTCTTTTTTGCTTTCCCTGCCTCCCTCCTTCCCTCTCTCTGTCCCTCCCTTCCTCTATCCCTTTCTCTCTCCCTCCCTCTCTCCCTCCCTCCCTCTTTCCCTCCCTCTGTCCCTCACTCTTTCCCTCCCTCCCTCTCCCTCCTCCC
>NW_021613690.1:0-3925 GCF_004785775.1 Grammomys surdaster | reverse complement strand
ATGACTATCGTTATTTCAGCTTTATTTGTTTCTGATTTCCTATTAAACATGACTGATGACCATTGATTATTCATGTTCATTTATTTCTGACTTTCTATTTTCTATGACTGATGACTATTGATTATTCCTGTTCACTTATATCTGAATCACTATTATCTGTGACTGATAACTATTTATATTTGAGGATTATTTATTTCCGATTTACTATTATCTATGCCGGATGACTATTGATATTTGACCTTTATTTATTTCTGATTTAATATTAACTATGACTGATGAGTATTGATTATTCATGTTCATTTATTCTGATTTACTGTTATCCAGGAATGGTTAGTATTCTTTATTCATGTTCTTTTATTTCTGACTTCGTATTATCTATTACTGATGACTATTGATATTTCAGCTTTATTTATTTCTGATTTACCATTAACTATGAATGATGACTATTGATAATTCATTTTCATTTTTTTCTGATTTACTATTATCCACAAATGGTGATTATTGGTTATTCCTGTTCATTTCTTTCTGACTTAATATTGTCTATGACTGACGATTATTGATATTTCAGCTTTATTTACTTCTGATTTCCTATTTATGACTGAAGTCTATTGATTATTCATGTTCATTTATTTCTATTTTACTATTATTCACGAATGGTGAATATTGATTATTCCTGCTCACTTCTTTCTGAGTTACTTTTTTCTATGACTGAGGACTATTGATATTTAAGCTTTATTTATTTCTGATTTCTGATTATCTTTGAATGAAGACTATTGATTATTCATGTTCATTTATTTCTGGCTTACTATTATCTATGACTGATGACAATTGATATTTCAGCTTCACTTATTTCTGATTTCCTATTAAATATGACTGATGACTATTGATTATTCATGTTCATTTTTTTCCTGATTTACTATTATTCACGATTGTTGAATATTGATTATTCTTGTTCATTTATTTCTGAATTACTATTATCTATGACTGATGACTATTCATATTTCAGTTTATTTACTTCTGATTTCCAATTAACTATGAATGATGAGTATTGATTATTCATGTTCTTTTTTTTCAGATTTACTATTATCCAGGAATGGTGAATATTGATTATTCACGTTCATTTATTTCTGATTTACCATTATCCACGAATTTTGAATACTGATTATTCCTGTTCATTTATATCTGACTTACTATTATCTATGACTGATGACTATTGATATTTCAGCTTCATTTATTTCTGATTTACTATTAACTGTGACTGAGGACTATTGGTTGTTCATGTTAATTTATTTCTGATTTAGTATTATCCACAAATCGTCAATATTGATTATTCCTGTTCATTTATTTCTGAATTACTATTATCTGTGACAGATGACTATTGATATTTCAGCTTTATTTTTTCTGGTTTACTAATAATTATGACTGATGACTATTGATTATTCATGTTCAATCATATCTGATTTACTATATCCATCAATGGTGAATATTGATTATTCCTGTTCATTACTTTCTGACTTACTATTATCTATGACTGATGACTATTGATACTTCAGCTTTATATATTTCTGACTTCCCATGAACTATGGCTGATGACTATTGATTAATCAAGTTTTTTATTTCTGGTTTACTATTATCCTTGAATGGTGAATACTGATTATTCATGTTCTTTTATTTCAAACTTACTGTTATCTAAGAGTGATGACTATTGATATTTCAGCTTTACTTATTTCTGATATCACATGAACTATGACTGATTACTATTGATTATTCATGTTCATTTATATCTGACTTACTATTATCAACAAATTGTGAATATTGATAATTCATTTTCATTTATTTCTGTTTTACAATTATCAATGATTGGTGAATATTGATTATTACTGTTCATTTATTTCTAACTTACTATTATCTATGTCTTATGACTATTGATATTTCAGCTTTTTTTATTTCAGATTTCCTATTAAATATGAATTATGACTATTGGTTTTCATGATCATTTATTTCTGATTACCTATTATGCACGAATCGTGAATATTGATTATTCCTGTTCATTTATTTCTGATTTACTATTATCTATTACTGATGACTATTGATACTTCAGCTTTATTTACTTCTGATTTCCCATGAACTATGACTGATGAATATTGATTATTCCTCTTCATTTATTTCTGATTTACTATTATCCACGAATCGTTAATATTGATTATTCATGTTCATTTATTTCGGACTTACTGTTATCTAAGACTGATGACAATTGATATTTCCTCTTTCTATAATACTGAATTACTATGAACTCTGACGGATTACTCTTGATTATTCATGTTCATATATTTCTGATTTACTATTATCCACGAACTCTGCATACTGGTTATTCATGTTCATTTATTTCTAACTTACTATTATCTATGAGTGATGACTATTGATATTTCAGCTTAACTTATTTCTGATAACACATGAAATGTGACTGATTACTATTGATTATTCATGTTCATTTATATCTGACTTACTATTATCAATGAATGGTGAATATTAATTATTCCTATTCATTTATTGCTGTTTCACAATTATCAATGATTGGTGAATACTGATTATTCATTTTAATTTATTTCTAACTTAGTATTATCTATGACTGATGACTATTGATATTTCAGCTTTAAATACTTCTGATTTCCCATGATCTATGACTGATGACTATTGATTATTCATGTTCATTTATTTCTGATTTACTATTATCCATGAATGGTGAATATTAATTATTCTTGTTGAGTTATTTATGACTTACTATTATCTATGACATATGACTATTGATATTTTAGATTTATTTATTTCTGATTTCCTATTAACTGTGACTGATGACTATTGGTTATTCATGTTCAATTGTTTCTGATTTTATTATCAACGAATCGTGAATATTGAGTATTCCTGTTCATTTATTTCTTACTTACTATTATCTATGACAGATGACTAATGATACTTCAGTTTTTTATTTCTGATTTTCCATGAACTATGACAGATGACAATTGATATTTTAGCTTTATTTATTTCTGATTTCCTATTAACTGTGAGTGATGATTATTGGTTATTCATGTTTATTTATTTCTGATTTACTATTATCCACAAATCAGGAATATTGTTAATTCATGTTCATTTTATTCTGACTTACTATTATCTATAACTGATGACTATTGTTACTTCAGCTTTATTTATTTCAGATTTCCTATTAAATATGAATGATGACTATTGGTTATTCATTATCACTTATTTCTGATCTACTATTATCCACGAATTGTGAATATTGATTATTCATGTTCATTTATTTCGGACTTACTATTATCTATGACAAATGACAATTGATATTTCAGCTTTATTTATTCCTGATTTCCTATTAACTATGACTAATGACTATTGGTTATTAATGTTCATTTATTTCAGATTTACTATTATCCACAAATCATGAATATTGATTATTCCTGTTCATTTATTTCTGACATATTATAATCTATCACTGATGACTATTGAAACTTCAGTTTTATTCATTTCTTCTTTCCTATTAACTATGACTGATGACTATTGATTACTCATGTTCATTTATATCTCGTTTATTATTATCCACTAATGGTGAATAGTGATTATTCATGTTCACTGTTTCTGACTTACTATTATCTTTGACTGATGACTATTGAGTCTTCAGCTTTATTTATTTCTGATTTACTATGAACTATGACTGATGACTATCGATTATTCAAGTTCATTTTTTTCACCTTTACCATTATCCATGAATGGTGATTATTGATTATTCATGTTCATTTATTTCTGATTTACCATTATGCACGAATGGTGAATATTGATTATTCATGTTCATTTATCTCTGATTTACCATTATCCACAAATGCTGAATATTGATTATTCATGTACATTTATTTCA
>NW_021613689.1:0-2718 GCF_004785775.1 Grammomys surdaster | reverse complement strand
TATTGGCTGGAGCTTATGTTCACACAGAAACTAGAGCTGTAAGGTGAAACATAAGCTCTTTTTGTAAGAGCACAGATGATCCTCAGTGAACCCTGTGGGTTGAATTTTGAGGAAAGCAGCTATCAGGGATTGGAACCAGCAGAAGACAAAGGTGACAGGATCTTTTATTCAGCACAAGTGGATTATAGTTTGCAAACCTGAAAAGAGTTGGACATTAGTAAAGTCAATGCAGGAATTGAAATTTTTGCAGTTGGATTTTTGGTTTCATTTGAAGGAGTATCATCACTGTGAAGTTTTCAAATGTTTATATATACCCTATGATGTTGTACATATGTGATCTGATGTTAAGCATTTATTTGATGCTGTAATGAATTATGAATATTAGAGAGTTCAGGAAGAGAAAAGGATATTTAGGATTATGAGCTTTGTTTAGTCTGTAATAGACTATGGGTATTTTGGCATTGGATAGTTCTAAGGTCCTTTGGCTTGATATAGCCCCCATAATCTCATTTTTTTTGCAGAGACAAATCAGTGCCAGGGAATGGGTTTGATTTTTTCACTATGCTTAGCCTACATGAATTTATCACTAATCAGATATGTGGCCATACTGAGGATGTTGTCCCTTTGTCATAGGAATTGTTTCACTGTGGAGGATTCATAAAAATCTCAGGTCAGGCCAGCTTGCTTAAAATTATCTTCCTGGCAGCCTGTGGAAGAGAATAACCTGCTTCTCTTGGCAACTTTAGCACTGTGTCATCCAGAATGGTTTCTGAATTTCTGCAGTTGTGTTAATAGAAGGAATCTTTAAGTTGTAAGTCAGCCCAAATTGACTGTCATTCTCTTTAACAGTTGTCTTACTCATGGTGCCTCTTCACTATGATGAATCCTTAACTAACATAAAGGTGCGTTCCAGAGACTGGTTTATCATTGTGATAGGTCTGTCCATGTTTTTGTTTGTAGGAAATTCGATTCTGGCAGTTTGAATGGTTTAAAAGGAGCTTAATATGCTGAAGTATTAGCAGCAGGGAAGAGAGAGGTGCTAAAAGTGATTTTAAATAAGAGGGTTGGCACAGTAGATTTCAGATGAGAGGAGTATTAATATGAGGCTTAGAAATTATATTTTCATATTTTGGTGAATAATAGTTCTTCCTTTTGAACTTGTCTTAAGAGTTTTCTGGAGGGTAATTTAAAGAGATGTAAATTAATACCATTAATAAAGGGAGCCTCAAAGAGACCTAGATTAGACTTTGTTCTCTTGTTCACTTTTATGGGAAACATTTCAAGAAGTAGAGTAAAATGGGAAAGTTGAAGCCCAAAATGGAGGGGTTCAAATATAGTGTTCACAATCGAGTTTCAGGAAGTAGAATGGTATTTTATCATGTATCCAAAGATACTAAATGGAAGGAATTGAGAATTGACCAGGGGGAAATATCCTCCCCAGCTAGGGATTCTCTTTGTAGATTTTCAGTAGAGAAAGAGATGGTTTATATTATATAGGCCTTTTAATGCTGCAGTTATTTTTTTCATTTGGACAAAAGAAGATATGATTCTGATTCAAATGGCCAAGAGATGGACGGGAATCGTTGCTGTCAGTGGTGAACAAGACTAGATATGTTGTGAACTAATGTCCATACATTAGAGAAAAATCAGAGATCCAGATCAAGGGCTAGAAAACAGAGGGTTTTGGTCCAAATCATGCCGTGGTATTACAGTAACTTTGGATAGAGATCTTGAGAATACTGGCTCTGAAAAGCTTTGTGTATATGCACGATAGTATAAATCTTTAATTCCAAGAGAGCGAGGCATTGTAATTTCTGAGTTCAAGGCCATCCTAGAACAAAGGAAGCAAAGAATAGTTTTATTTATTTGGTAAAGGTAAGGAAAAGATTAGATCCAAACAAGGCGGTGAACAAATCAATGTGTAATACAAGCAGACCTCTGGGTTCAAGGTTAGTCTACAGATCATGTTCCATGACAGCAATACTTAGGCAGTGAGCAACCCATTGAGGCTAGGTTGCTGGGATAAATGCCATTGAACTAGGGGCCATGTTCCAGCACCAGCAATTGATAGAACTTGGAAGTTTTGGGCATGTAGCTATGGCTTTAGATTTCAGAATAGTAGAGTTTACTTTGATAGCTGAATCAAGTTAGTTTGAGCTAAGAATTTACCAGTGACTTAGAAAATGTCATCGTTGATGTATAATATATTGGAAGTATTTTATGATAGCACCAAGAAGCTGTGATCCAGAGATAGCCTTCCTGAAGGCAGCCAGATAATTTGTAAGAATCTTCCAGGTAGTACTCAAAGAATGACGGGATTCTGAAGAGCAGTTGAGGCCTGGTCCTGTGAGTGGCTAGGAAAGGCCTTTGGGGAAATTGCTGCTTCAGTGTCTGTTGAAGTCCAAGGAATGAAAGGGGTTATACAATGAAGCTGAGGATTGGTACCTTGAAGACTGCCTAGGAGAGGCTCATGGTGGAAGTGCTGCCTGGTGGAAGCAGAAGAACTGAATGTATTTGAGAGTCCAGTAATACAGGATGACCACAAGGAAGAGCAGCAACATTGGTGTACTATTGCCAGGAGCTTATGGTCACACAGAAACTAGAGCTGAAATGTGAAACCCAAGCTATTTATGTAAGAGGCCAGATGATCCTCAGTGAAACCTGTGGGATTCCTGTTGAGGAAAGCAGCTATCAGGGATTGGAACCAGCACAAGACAA
>NW_021613688.1:0-1289 GCF_004785775.1 Grammomys surdaster | reverse complement strand
GAAAAAGCCAATTTTTGTTGTGGTGATCAAGAGGCCAAGCTCTCTAGAGAGAAATGAGGGCAAAGCCAGGCATACCAGGAACCCTTCTGGAGGGCATGGAAGTCTAGGGGTCGACCGTAGGGGGAGGCAGGGGAGCTGACAGCTGTGTCAGTCTCCTGCGGAGTCACTTCTGGATCCTCTGCAATTTTCAGCTGATGGTAATGAACTTCAACTGCCTTCTTGATGGTTCCGTGGACGACAGGTCACGGGCGATGATCTCTGTCTTGCTCAATCTTGATGTCGTGCGCACATCCTCTCAATGAGGGTCCGTCCGGATGGGTCCATGCCTCGATCCCCACGTCTGGGTGCCACTCGACCCGACCGGCAGGTCCTGGTTATTCGTGGGGGCGAGGAGGACTGCAACCTGCTATTCTTCAGAAGATATGGTACACTGCTTGAGTTATGGTCTCCCTGCTATTCTTAAGATGATATGGTACACTGCTTTGAGTCTATCTGCAGTTGCCAAGCAGGATCTTGCAGTTGCCCAGCTTCAGGGGACCTTGTGCAGGTGGGAAAAGGTAGGGGGTGAGGGTAAGGGCGAGGCTCCTGGCTTCTGGTCCATCTGGGTTAGAACTTCTAATAGCAGGCATCACGGGTGATTCAATTTTACCTGGAAAGAAAAAAGAAGGGGATTCTCAGGGAGATTTCTCTTCCCTGGATGTAAATTGTTATTCATCGTATTTATGACTGGGCCTGGCTTTGTGAGGGTATCTATTTTTTTCATTAATATTTGTGGTAGCTGGTTAGCTGTGCCTTCTGTGGTATTGGGCAGGCATATCAGTCCTCGGCTCCATAAGGGAACTGGGACTGGGGCATTCCCTTTATGGGTATGAGGGTCCTTCCCCATATCTGTGGCAAAGTTTTGTTGGTCTTGGTGGTGCCCGAGGTCACCAACATGGTCAGCAAGAGATTTGCCATGAGCTTTCAGCTTTAGAGAGAGAAAAGTGAACAAGGCATGATGGAGAGTATTTCAGGGGGACTCCTTCTGAGGGGGTACCGTTCCCCCTCTTTTGTTTTTAAAGCCAATTTTTCAGAGTTCTTGTAAAATCAGGGCAGAAGCGCCAACAGTTGCTCCTTCCACACTCAGAGAGTCATGAAGGCCTTATTTAAGGATATATAAATCTATATTAATAATCTTTTGTCAAAGGACTTTTTTAGCTCCACTGACAATTAATCAGACTATATGATATATCGATTAGAAATAGCTTTTTCTACTTTTTGTGAGATTACCTCTCTTTTGTCAATTAACT
>NW_021613687.1:0-6278 GCF_004785775.1 Grammomys surdaster | reverse complement strand
GAAGTTTGGGGGTCACTTAAGTATACTATCATATCATCTGCAAATAGTGATATTTTGACTTCTTCCTTTCCTATTTGTATCCCTTTGACTTCTTTTTGTTGTCTAATTGCTCTGGCTACGACTTCCAGTACTATATTGAATAGGTAGGGGGAGAGTGGGCAGCCTTGTCTAGTCCCTGATCTTAGTGGGATTGCTTCAAGTTTCTCTCCATTTAGCTTGATGTTGGCTACTGGTTTGCTGTAAATTGCTTTTACTATGTTTAGGTATGGGCCTTGAATTCCTGATCTTTCCAAGACTTTTATCATGAAGGGATGTTGAATTTTGTCAAATACTTTCTCAGCATCTAGTGAGATGATCATGTGGTTTTTTAATTTGAATTTGTTTATATAGTGGATTACATTGATGGATTTCTGAATATTGAACCATCCCTGCATTCCTGGGATAAAACCTACTTGATCATGATGGATGATTGTTTTGATGTGTTCTTGGATTCAGTTTGCTAGAATTTTATTATTTTGGCATCGTTGTTCATAAGGGAGATTGGTCTGAAGTTCTCTTTCTTTGTCGGGTCTTTGTGGGGTTTGGGTATGAGTGTAATTGTAGCTTCATAGAACGAATTGGGTAGTGTTCCTTCTGTTTCTATTTTGTGGAATAGTTTGAAGAGAATTGGTATTAGGTCTTCCTTGAAGGTCTGATAGAATTCAGCACTAAAACCATCTGGTCCTGGGTTTTTTTTTTTTTTTTTGAGTACATATAATACATGTCCTTTTGAGTCTGAGTTACCTCCCTCAGGATGATATTTTCTTGTTCTATTCATTTGCCGGCAAAACTCAGGATGTCATTATTCTTAATAGCTGAGTAGTATTCCATTGTGTAAATGACCACATTTTCTGTATCCATTCTTCTGTTGTGGGACATCTGGGTTGTTTCCAGCTTCTGGCTATCACAATAAGGCTGCTATGAACATAGTGGAACACGTGTCCCTGTGGCATAGTGGAGCATCTTTTGGGTATATTTCCAAGAGTGGTATTGCTGGGTCTTCAGGTAGATCTCTTTCCAATTTTCTGAGGAACCTTCAGATTGATTTTTAGACTGGTTGTACCAGTTTGCAATCCCACTAGCAATGGAGGAGTATTCTTTCTCCACATCCCTGCCAACATGTGTTGTCACCCGAGGTTTTGATCTTAGCCATTCTGATTAGTGTAAGGTGGAATATCAGGGTTGTTTTGATTTGGAACATTTATTAATTTCACTGTGTCTCTGTTTAATTTCTGTTTCAATGTCCTGTCCATTGGTAAGAGTGGGGTGTGGAAGTCTCCCATTATTATTGTGTGGGGTTCAATATGTGCTTTGACCTTTAGTAAAGTCTCCTTTATAAATGTGCATGTTCTTTCATTTGGGGCATAGATATTCAGAATTGAGATTTTATTTTGGTGGATTTTCTCCTTGATGAATATGGAGTGTCCTTCCTCATAATGATTGATAACTTTTGGTTGAAAGTCAATTTTATTGGATATTATGATGGCAATTCTCAGAGAAGTTGAGGATATGCCACTACACTCAGAGCAGTTCAGGATCAACTACACTCAGAGCAGTTGACTGCTAGCTGATCTGCTCCCATGAAGACCCTATATCCTGAGCCATCCTAGAATATCTGCTGCACTCAGAGCAGTTGACATCACAGCTTGAAGGGATGCAGGGCAAGTGACTTGATAGACTGAAAGCCTCCCTGTAGTTCTGCTGCACACAGGGAAACAGAAACCACAATCCATAGCCCCTCCCTGGAGAACATCTTCACACAGGACAACAGCTTGATTGCTTCACTGAAAACCCAAAAGTCTGAAGGCCTTCCAGGAGATCTACTGCAGCCAGGGCAACAAATCAGCAGCTTACTCTGCCCCTCTGAAGATCTCCCCCCAGTTGGAAGGCCCCACAGGTGGTCTGCTACAGCCAGGGCTGCAGGCCTATCAGGAGACCTGAAGCAACCCAGGGACAAAAGAGACAGACTCCAGACAGAGTCACCCAGACCAACAAACCCTAGGGATAGCCACATGATGAGGGGCAAGTGCAAGATGATAAGATGACAGAAGCCAATATACATGGGCATCATCAGAACCCAGTTCTCCCACAACAGCAAGCCCTGAATACACAAACATGCCTGAAAATTAGGAATCCACCCTAAAATCATATCTCATGAAGATAATAGAGTCCTTTAAGAAGGATAGCAATAACTCACTGGAAAAAAATACACAAAAACACTGGTAAGCTGGTGAAGGAATTGAATAAAGCAATCCAAGACCTAAAAGGGGAAGTAGAGACAATTAAAAAAAAAAAACAGAAATAGAGACAAACCTGGAAATGGAAAACCTAGGAAAGAGGCCAGGAATTAAGTATCACCAACAGAATACAAGAGATAGAAGAGAGAATCTCAGGTGTAGAAGATACCATAAAAGAGATTGATACAACTGTCAAAGAAAATTCAAAAAGTAAAAAACATCCAGCAAATTCAGGACACAATGAAAAGACCAAATCTAAGAATAATTGGAATAGAGAAGAATGAAGATTCCCAGCTCAAAGGACCTGAAAATGTCTTCAACAAAATCAAAGAAGAAAATTTCCCCAACCTAAAGAAAGAGATGGTCATAAAGGTACAAGAATCCTATAGAACACCCGATAAATGAGACTTGAAAAGGAAATCCTCTCATCACATAGTAAAATACTAAACACACAGAAGAAAGAAAGAATATTAACCCTTCCTCCCCTGCCTGGTCCTGTGGGCTGGGGCAGACACAGAGTTGGTCTGCTCCTGTCCTGTGGAGATACTGACTCCTGAGTCATCCTAGAGGAGCCACTGCAATCAGAGCAGCAGACACCAAGATTAGGATCATAAGACTACAGAGACATTTGGACTCTGAGGAGCTCTGCAACAAGCAAGATAACTGGAAATACAGACTCCAGTCTTGCACAGTGAGGGCAGGCAACACTAGAGTTAACCAGATGGCGAAAGGCAAGCGCAAGAACATAAGCAACAGAAACCAAAATTTCTTGGCATCATCAGTACCCAGTTCTCCCAATATAGCAAGCCCTGAACACCCCATCACTCCTGAAAAGCAGGATTCAGAATTAAAATCACTTCTCATGATGATGATAGAGGATTATAAGAAGGAATTAAGTAACTCCCTTAAAGAAATACAGGAGAGTACAAGTAAACAGATAGAAGCCCTTAAAGAGGAATCACAGAAATCCCTTAAGGAAATGCAAGAAAACACAAAGAAGGAATTAAACAAAAACATTCAGGATCTGAAAATGGAAATAGAAACAATAAAGAAAGCTCAAAGGGAGACAACCATGGAAATAGAAAACTTAAGAAAGAGATCAGGAGTCATAGACGCAAGCATCACCAACCGAATACAAGAGATAGAAGAGAGAATCTCAAATGCAGAAGATACTGTAGAAAATATTGACACAGTTGTCAAAGAAAATGCAAAATGCAAAACACTCCTAACTCAAAACATCCAGGAAATCCAGGACACAATGAGAAGACCAAACCTAAGGATAATAGGTATAGATGAGAATGAAGATTCCCAACTTAAAGGGCCAGTAAATATCTTCAACAAAATTATTGAGGAGAACTTCCCTAACCTAAAGAACAAGATGCCTATAAACATACAAGAAGCCTACAGAACACCAAATAGAATAGGCCAGAAAAGAAATACCTCCCGTCACATAATAATCAAAACATCAGATGCACAAAACAAAGAAAAAATACTAAAAGCAGTAAGGGAAAAATGTCAAGTAACAAACAAAGGTAGACCTATAAGAATTAGACCAGACTTCTCACCAGAGACTATAAAAGCCAGAAGAGCCTGGACGGACATCATACAGACCCTAAGAGAACACAATTTCCAGCCCAGATTACTATACCCAGCAAAACTCTCAATCACTATAGATGGTGAAACCAAGATATTCCATGACAAAACCAAATTTGCACAATATCTTCCCACAAACCCAGCACTTCAAAGGATAATTAATGCAAAACGCCAACACAAGGAGGGAAACTACAACCTAGAAAAAGCAAGGAAGTAATCTTGCAACAACCCCAAAAGAAGATAACTATACAAACATAACTTTACCTCTAATAGCAAAAATAACAGGAAGCCACAATCATTTTTCCTTAATCTCTCTTAACATCAATGGTCTCAATTCCCCTATAAAAAGACGCAGACTATCAGACTGGATACACAAACAAGACCCAGAATTTTGCTGCATACAAGAAACGCACCTCAGTGACAAAGACAGACACTACCTCAGAATAAAAGGGTGGAAAGCAATTTTCCAAGCCAATGGTCCCAAGAAACAAGCTGGAGTAGCCATTCTAATATCAAAAAAATCGACTTTCATCCACAATTAATCAAAAAAGATAAGGAAGGACACTTCATACTCATCAAAGGAAAAATCTACCAAGGTGAACTCTCAATTCTGAACATCTATGCTCCAAATGCAAGGGCACCTACATACATAAAAGAAACTTTACTAAAGCTCAAAACACACATTACACCTCATACAATAATAGTGGGGGATTTCAACACCCCACTCTCAGCAATGGACAGATCATGGAAACAGAAACTAAACTGAGACACTTTGACATTAACAGAAGTTATGAACCAAATGGACTTAACAGACATCTATAGAACATTTCATCCTAAAACAAAAGAATATACCTTTTTCTCAGCACCTCATGGTACCTTCTCCAAAATAGACCATATAATTGGTCACAAAGCAGGCCTCTACAGATACAAAAAGATTGAAATAATCCCTTGCATCTTATCAGATCACCACAGAATAAGACTGGTCTTTAATAATGACAAAATCAATGGAAAACCCACGTGCACATGGAAACTGAACAACTCTCTACTCAATGATGACTTGCTCAAGGAAGAAATAAAGAAAGAAATTAAAGACTTTTTAGAATTCAATGAAAATGAGGACACATCATACCAAAACTTGTGGGACTCCATGAAGGCAGTGCTAAGAGGAAAACTCATAGCTCTAAGTGCCTACAAAAAGAAACTGGAAAGAGCACACACTAACAACTTGACTGCACAACTAAAAGCTCTAGAACAAAAAGAAGCAAATACACCCAGGAGGAGTAGAAGGCAGGAAATAATCAAACTCAGGGCTGAAATCAACCAAATAGAAACAGAAAGAACAATACAAAATATCAATAAAACCAGGAGTTGGTTCTTTGAGAAAATCAATAAGATAGATAAACCGTTAGCCAGATTAACCAGAGGGCACAGAGACAGTATCCAAATTAATAAAATCAGAACTGAAAAGGGAGACATAACAGAAACTGAAGAAATTCAAAAAATCATCAGATCCTACTACAAAGGCCTATACTCAACAAAACTGGAAAACCTTGAAGAAATGGACAATTTCCTAGACAGATACCAGGTCCCAAAGTTAAACCAGGAGCAGATAAACCATCTAAATAGTCCCATAACCCTTAGGGAAATAGCAGCAGTCATTAAAAGTCTCCCCACTAAAAAAAGCCCAGGACCAGATGGTTTTAGTGCTGAATTTTATAAGACCTTCAAGAAAGACCTAATACCAATTCTCTTCAAACTATTCCACAAAATAGAAACAGAAGGAACACTACCCAATTCGTTCTATGAAGCTACAATTACACTCATACCCAAACCCCACAAAGACCCGACAAAGAAAGAGAACTTCAGACCAATCTCCCTTATGAACATCGATGCAAAAATACTCAATAAAATTCTAGCAAACCGAATCCAAGACCACATCAAAACAATCATCCATCATGATCAAGTAGGTTTTATCCCAGGAATGCAGGGATGGTTCAATATTCAGAAATCCATCAATGTAATCCACTATATAAACAAACTCAAAAACCACATGATCATCTCACTAGATGCTGAGAAAGCATTTGATAAAATTCAACATCCCTTCATGATAAAAGTCTTGGAAAGATCAGGAATTCAAGGTTCATACCTAAACATAGTAAAAGCAATTTACAGCAAACCAGTAGCCAACATCAAGCTAAATGGAGAGAAACTTGAAGCAATCCCACTAAGATCAGGGACTAGACAAGACTGCCCACTCTCCCCCTACCTATTCAATATAGTACTGGAAGTCGTAGCCAGAGCAATTAGACAACAAAAAGAAGTCAAAGGGATACAAATAGGAAAGGAAGAAGTCAAAATATCGCTATTTGCAGATGATATGATAGTATACTTAAGTGACCCCCAAACTTC
>NW_021613686.1:0-11610 GCF_004785775.1 Grammomys surdaster | reverse complement strand
CCAAATACAAGAGCATCGAATTTCATAAAAGAAACCTTACTAAAGCTCAAAACACACATTGCACCTCACATAATAATAGTGGGAGACTTCAACACCCCACTCTCAGCAATGGATAAATCATGGAAACAGAAACTAAATAGAGATACAGTAAAACTAACAGAAGTTATGAACCAAATGGACTTAACAGATATCTATAGAACATTTCACCCTAAAGCAAAAGAATATACCTTTTTCTCAGCACCTCATGGTACCTTCTCCAAAATAGACCATATAATTGGGCACAAGACAGGCCTCAACAGATATAAGAAAATTGAAATAATTCCCTGCATCCTATCAGATCACCATGGTCTAAGGCTGGTCTTCAAAAATGACAAAGAGAATGGAAAGCCCACATTTACATGGAAACTGAACAACACCCTACTCCTTGATAATCAGGTAAGGGAAGAAATAAAGAAAGAAATTAAAAACTTTTTAGAATTTAATGAAAATGATGACACATCATACCAAAATTTATGGGATACAATGAAAGCAGTGCTAAGAGGAAAATTCATAGCTCTAAGTGCCTACAAAAAGAAACTGGAGGGAGCATACACTAACAGCTTGACAGAGCACCTGAAAGACCTAGAACAAAAAGAAGCTAATACACCCAAGAGGAGTAGAAGGCAGGAAATAATTAAACTCAGGGCTGAAATCAACCAAATTGAAACAAAAAGAACTATCCAAAGAATCAATAAAACCAGGAGTTGGTTCTTTGAGAAAATCAACAAGTTAGATAAACCCTTAGCTAGACTAATCAGAGGGCAGAGAGACAGTATCCAAATTAATAAAATCAGAACTCAAAAGGGGGACATAACAAAAGAAACTGAGGAAATTAAAAAAATCATCAGATCCTACTACAAAAGCCTATATTCAACAAAATTGGAAAATTTGGATGAAATGGACAATTTCCTAGACAAATACCAGTTGCCAATGTTAAATCAGGACCAGATAAACCATCTAAACAGTCCCATAACCCCAAAAGAAATAGAAGCAGTCATTAAAAGTCTCCCTACAAAGAAAAGCCCGGGACCAGACGGTTTTAGTGCAGAATTCTATCAGACCTTCAAGGAAGACATAATCCCAATTCTTTTCAAACTATTCCACAAAATAGAAACAGAAGGTACACTACCCAACTCATTCTTTGAAGCCACAATTACACTCATACCTAAGCCACACAAAGACCCAACAAAGAAAGAGAACTTCAGGCCAATCTCCCTTATGAACATTGATGCAAAATTACTCAATAAAATTCTAGCGAACCGAATTCAAGAACACATCAAAACAATTATCCATCACGATCAAGTTGGCTTCATCCCAGGAATGCAGGGTTGGTTCAATATTCGGAAATCCATCAATGTAATCCATTATATAAACAAACTCAAAGAAAAAAACCACATGATCATCTCACTAGATGCTGAGAAAGCATTTGATAAAATTCAACACCCCTTCATGATAAAAGTCTTGGAAAGGTCAGGAATTCAAGGTCCATACCTAAACATAATAAAAGCAATTTACAGCAAACCAGTAGCCAGCATTAAACTAAATGGAGAGAAACTTGAAGCAATCCCACTAAAATCAGGGACTAGGCAAGGCTGCCCACTCTCCCCCTACTTATTTAATATAGTATTGGAAGTCCTAGCCAGAGCAATTAGGCAACACAAGGAGGTCAAAGGGATACAAATTGGAAAGGAAGAAGTCAAAATCTCACTATTTGCAGATGATATGATAGTATACTTAAGTGACCCCAAAACTTCCACCAGAGAACTCCTAAACCTGATAAACAATTTTAGCAAAGTGGCTGGATATAAAATTAACTCAAGCAAATCAGTAGCCTTCCTCTACTCAAAAGATAAACTGGCTGAGAAAGAAATTATGGAAATGACACCCTTCAAAATAGTCACAGATAATATAAAATACCTTGGTGTGAACCTAACCAAACAAGTAAGAGACCTGTATGACAAGAACTTCATTCCCCTGAAGAAAGAAATTGAAGCCGATCTCAGAAGATGGAAAGATCTCCCATGCTCATGGATTGGAAGGATTAATATAGTAAAAATGGCTATATTGCCAAAAGCCATCTACAGATTTAATGCAATCCCCATCAAAATTCCCACTCAATTCTTCTCAGAGATAGAAAGAGCAATCTTAAAATTTATTTGGAATAACAAAAAACCCAGGATTGCGAAAACTACTCTCAGCAATAAAAGAACTTCTGGAGGAATCACCATCCCCGACTTCAAGCTGTACTACAAAGCAATAGTGATAAAAACTGCATGGTATTGGAACAGAGACAGGCAGGAGGATCAGTGGAATAGAATAGAAGACCCAGAAATGAACCCCCATACCTATGGTAACTTAATCTTTGACAAAGGGGCTAAAACCATCGAATGGAAAAAAGATAGCATTTTCAACAAATGGTGCTGGTCCAACTGGTGGTCAGCATGTAGAAAAATGAAAATTGATCCATACTTATCTCCTTGTACAAAGCTCAATTCCAAGTGGATTAAGGACCTCCACCTAAAACCAGCCACACTGAAACTAATAGAAGAGAAACTGGGAAAAAGCCTGGAATACATAGGCACAGGGAAAAAGTTCCTGAACAGAACGTCAATGGCCTGTGCTCTAAGACCAAAAATTGACAAATGGGACCTCATAAAGCTGCAAAGCTTCTGTAAAGCAAAGGACACAGTCAATAGGACAGAGCGGCAACCAACAGATTGGGAAAAGATATTCACCAACCCTACATCTGATAAAGGGCTAATATCCAAGGTATACAAAGAACTGAAGAAATTAGACTCTAGACAATTAAAGAACCCTATTAAAAAATGGAGCACAGACCTGAACAAAGAATTCTCAACTGAGGAAGCTCGAATGGTTGAGAAGCACCTAAAGAAGTGTTCAGCATCCCTAGTCATCAGGGAAATGCAAATGAAAACAACACTGAGATTCCACCTCACACCAGTCAGAATGGCTAAGATCAAAAACACAGGTGACAGTACATGTTGGCGAGGATGTAGAGAAAGAGGAACACTCCTCCACTGTTGGTGGGATTGTAAACTGGTACAACCACTATGGAAGGCAGTCTGGCGGTATCTCAGAAAATTGAACATAGCGTTACCTAGGGACCCAGCTATACCACTCCTGGGCATATACCCAAAAGAAGTTTCAACATACAACAGGGACACATGCTCCACCATGTTCATAGCAGCCTTATTTATAATAGCCAGAAGTTGGAAAGAACCCAGATGCCCTTCAACAGAAGAATGGATGCAGAAAATGTGGTACATTTATACAATGGAGTACTACTCAGCTATTAAAAACAATCAGTTCACAAAATTCCTAGGCAAATGGATGGAGCTGGAAAATATCATCTTGAGTGAGATGACCCAATCTCAAAGGAACATACATGGTATGCACTCACTGATAAGTGGATATTAGCCCAAAAGCTCACAATTTCTAAGAATCTTCATATAGACCACATAAAACTCACATAGAAGAAGGAAGACCAAAGTATGAATGCGTTGGTCCTTTTTAGAAGGAGCATCAAAAGTTTCAACCAGAACTCCCAAAGTCTAAACCACCAACCAGAGAGCACAAAGGGAGAGACTCACGCACCTGTATAGGGAATTGAGGGTGACCTTGTTAGACTCCAGTGAAAGTGGAGGGCCAAGGTCCCCAAAAGTTTGGATCCCCTACTGTGTTGGAATTCGAGAGCAGGGAGATGGGACTGGGAGGATGTTTGGAGCACACCATCACAAAAATTAGGAGGAAGGGGTAGGGGATAAGGGATTTGGGGGGAGAATGAGAAAGGAGACAACATTGAAAGGTAAATACGTATAATACCCAATAAAAACCCCACACAGATAAAGGATTTAAAAAAAAGGGAGTCTATTTATTTTAAATTAATTTCAAAAGTTTCTAGGAGATGCAAATTGGCTAAGATACTATTTTAAGCTCTCCACAAAAGAATTTAAATCTCTGTTCAATATTCTCAAGAGAGAGGTAAACCCTAACTTCCTCAACAGTTAATTGACAAAAGAGAGGTAATCTCACAAAAAGTAGAAAAAGCTATTTCTAATCGATATATCATATAGTCTGATTAATTGTCAGTGGAGCTATAAAAGTCCTTTGACAAAAGATTATTAATATAGATTTATATATCCTTAAATAAGGCCTTCATGACTCTCTGAGGGTGGAAGGAGCAACTGTTGGCGCTTCTGCCCTGATTTTACAAGAACTTTGAAAAATTGGCTTTAAAAACAAAAGAGGGGGAATGGTACCCCCTCAGAAGGAGTCCCCCTGAAATACTCTCCATCATGCCTTGTTCACTTTTCTCTCTCTAAAGCTGAAAGCTCATGGCAAATCTCTTGCTGACCATGTTGGTGACCTCGGGCACCACCAAGACCAACAAAACTTTGCCACAGATATGGGGAAGGACCCTCATACCCATAAAGGGAATGCCCCAGTCCCAGTTCCCTTATGGAGCCGAGGACTGATATGCCTGCCCAATACCACAGAAGGCACAGCTAACCGGCTACCACAAATATTAATGGAAAAAATAAATACCCTCACAAAGCCAGGCCCAATCATAAATATGATGATTAACAATTTACATCCAGGGAAGAGAAATCTCCCTGAGAATCCCCTTCTTTTTTCTTTCCAGGTAAAATTGAATCACCCGTGATGCCTGCTATTAGAAGTTCTAACCCAGATGGACCAGAAGCCAGGAGCCTCGCCCTTACCCTCACCCCCTACCTTTTCCCACCTGCACAAGGTCCCCTGAAGCTGGGCAACTGCAAGATCCTGCTTGGCAACTGCAGATAGACTCAAAGCAGTGTACCATATCATCTGAAGAATAGCAGGGAGACCATAACTCAAGCAGTGTACCATATCTTCTGAAGAATAGCAGGTTCCAGTCCTCCTCGCCCCCACGAATAACCAGGACCCGCCGGTCGGGCCAAGTGGCACCCAGACGTGGGGCTCGAGGCACGGACCCATCCGGACAGACCCTCATTGAGAGGATGTGCGCACGACATCAAGATTGAGCAAGACAGAGATCATCGCCCGTGACCTGTTGTCCACGGAACCAGGTTGATGCTGCCATCAAGAAGGCAGTTGAAGTTCATTACCATCAGCTGAAAATTGCAGAGGATCCAGAAGTGACTCCGCAGGAGACTGACTCAACTGTCAGCTCCCCTGCCTCCCCCTACGGTCGACCCCTAGACTTCCACGCCCTCCAGAAGGGTTCCTGGTATGCCTGGCTTTGCCCTCATTTCTCTCGCTAGAGAGCTTGGCCTCTTGATCACCACAACAAAAATTGGCTTTTTCCTAAACCAAGGCCACCCTTGATATGGCCGCTAACATTGGGGAGCCTTCCTTTATGACAATATTACACCCCAAACTGACAAATGGTTGGTAACTTGAACATTTACAAGAGACTAGGATGGCTGTGAGTTAGCCCAATGACGGGATTATTGTAGGTCCACTTCCCAGGGGCCCACCCAATGCAGCCGAAAAGGAGTGCGTGGTGCTGGGAGTGGGTGCAGCCTACATGGCCTAAGACAGGGCTCTCACCCTCCTTTCACCCACATCAGAGTCCCTTGACGTTGCCCATCGTCGACAGCCTAAAGCCTTCGACCATCGATGTGACTTGTCTCACATCAGTGTTTTGGGGTTGTGAACTTGTCTAAGACCCCCCATAATTAGACATCCAAATTCAAAACTCACATAGTTGGGATTGAACATAAGAAGCCTTCTCTAACTAAACAGAGAAGGGGGAGATGCCAGAAGCCAGGACCCTCGCCCTTACCCTTACCCCCTACCTTTCCCCACCTGCACAATGTCCTCTGAAGCTTGGCAGCTGCAAGATCCTGCTTAGCAACTGCAGATAGACTCAAAGCAGAGTACCATGTCTTCTTAAGAATAGCAGGGAGACCATAACTCAAGCAGTGTACCATATCTTCTGAAGAACTGCAGGTAGATCATAATTCAAGGCAGTGTACCATATAGACCATGACATGTTTCAAGGCACAGGCCAAGAAGATTTTGTACTTTTCCACCACCTGGACCCTCTTACCCCCTCCCCTTGTAAAACACGCTATAAAAAAGCATTTCATGTTCAAAAAAAAAAAGAAATAAAAAAAAAAAGAATTAAATACAAAATTAATTTACAGTACATTACAAATTGGTCACTACAGCTTCCAAGAAATGAGTAGTGTGATAACAGTAATCAAGCTGAAATAGCCTTCTAACTTACTTATTTTCTTTATCAATATAAAAACATATTTCTCTTTCTAATAGAGATATGACCATCTCAAAGGAGGTCTTTTTATTAGCTTTCTCTTAAATGCCTCTGTCAAAATGAGGAATGGAAGAGTCATTCATTCTGTGCCAAAATTTTCAGAAGATGCTTTGATTTCTGAGTAAGATAAGGAATTTTATCTGTATAATGTTTTATCCTGGAACCATTGGAATAAAGCTTATAGTGTATTTTAATACATAGTTTAAATATAGCCTGAAAATGTATTTTCTTTACTTTATTAAGATTTTAGCCGATTACAATAACTTGGCTCTGGTTTTTGACAAAATATTCATTGGGAAAGGATAGAGTATAAAAATAGACGAACTCTTAAAAGACTTTCAGGCAAAATTCTGATACTTGGTACCTTCTAGACTATATTCAAATAACAAAATAAAGTCGTCTACCTATCTGGTTATGGAATACAGATATATTTAATCTATAGAACTAAATGAGGCAAGTAAAACTATAATAATTGTTAAATTGTGTAAAAAGTATTACTCATTAGAACATCTTCCTTAATAATTCAAGTGAGCAGAAAAAAATACTTGATAGGCAGAGAGAGAGAGAGAGAGAGAATAATTCAAATCAGAAAATTTAAAATTCTTCTTGTGAAAAACATGGTTACATTCTAATAAAAAGTTAAAAACACTTCTCCAAACCATGAAAACAAACAAACAAACTTGTTTTCCTAGCTAAGTGGGAATTTTAGGAAGATAATTCAGAATAGTGAACTTTATCTTGCTGTTTATTATGGAAAGAAGAAACACAAATACATTTAATAAAAAGAAAAACTTATTTCTGTCAACTGCATTCTGTTCAGCAAGAGTGCATCCATGTAAAACTATCACTCATATAAAGCTGCTAAGTTTAGTAAAATCTAAGGTGAGTTTTCAAGGAAGTGCTAAAAACAGCTTTAACTTACACACCCAGTTTTAAAAGCTTTTGAAAACAATCTCAAAAAGGATACTTATAACATGTTCTTCTGGTTAATCTCCTCTCCTTCTGAATTCCTTTGTCTCAATGTAGACACTGCATAAATAGTTTCTGAAAGAACTAGAAACATGAAATTTAACCTGTAACTTATGTTTCTTGTCATTATGGGTACTAAAGTTTCATATTTATTTTTTATCCCTTGTGAATTTGGAGTGTCTTCCTCAACAAATCTGAGGTTTCAAAACCTCATTTCATGTGATATCTTTATGATCATTTGTTTATGGATTCCCTTTAAAATGTCCAACTTAAAATATTGCATATGGGAGCCATCAAGACTTTAGGTTTTATGGACCACCTTAAACTCCTTTAGTTTTGTGATGAAATGTAAAGTAAAATTCCTAAAACAAAATTTTCAGCTCCAAATTTTGGACAATGTCAAACATTTTGTCATGGTTACTTTTATTGATCAGGGTTATATGGGGGGGTATTTGCGGTGGGGGGGAAGAGCAAAGGCTCAAATTTTATCTTTTCTATGCTCTGATGTAGAACTTTCAGAAAAGCAAAACACATTGTGTGTGGTTTCAGTCTACTTGAGCTGTCTACACAAATCCAGTTTGACAGAGATTTGATATATCTGCTTATAAAGAATTATAAAATAACATTTATATGTATGTACATTTTCAGGGCTGATCATTTAGTATTTATGTATTTAGGAATGCATATGTCTGTATATATGTGTGAATTACATCTCTATATACATATGCAATACACATCCAATAATTAGTGAAAAAAGAGGCTTTGAATTTGAATGAGAGCAAGGATATGTATGTGGAGGGGGATTGGAATGAGGAAAGAGAAGAGGAAAATTATATAATTATATTTCAAAAATAATATTTTTAAAATCTCTTTTACAAAATGGGTAATATAAATGAGTAAAGCTATCTTATATAAGAAAATATGTCTTAAAACGGGATGCATTTTGATCTCATATTTTTCTATTCCCAATTTATAACAGCCCTGAAACATTTTTCCCATTCAGTTACTAAAGGAAATATTACTATGTAAGAAGACAAGAAATAGCCACTGACCCATAATTTCAAATGGGTCTATGTACAAGATTTGCCTACGTGTTTTAAGGTAAAGACTTTTAGTTTAAAGGAAATACTAAAATTGTTGGGTTATCTAGACACTACCATCAGAGTAAACTTTTACTCATAGAAATATGAAGGATGGGAAGACAAGTGCATTGGTATCTCTAGGAAGGAAACAGGAATAAATTTAACATAGTAACATAGTCCATAAGAACAATTATTGTAGCATTTCCAAAAAGATAGTGGTGGAGAAAACAAAGGTTGCAATAATATAATGCTGTAGTTTCAGACAAAACAAGAAGCATATCCATCAAGTGTATTTTATGGATCTTGGTTAAATTCTTATCTAAACATACATTTTTAATCTCGAGAAATACCTTATGTAAGACATTAGACACTACATAAATTATTTTTCATTTGTATAGACATAATACAAGTACTTTGATTATGTAGAATAGCTATGGTTTTAGAGATGAATATAGGAATGTGAAGACATGAAAAGTTATGGTGTCTAGAGGACTTGTTTTTTTTCCCACTTTGGGAATAGCTAGGTTTATTATTAATGTAACGATAGACATAAAAACCCAAAATCCCCCTGCCCCAACGAGGAAGTTGAAAACCATTAACAAAAATAGCCTAAGCTAGGGAGTCAGAAATCATGTGACATGCTGTCTCTGCTTTGGTACCCAGAAGAGAGGTGTGAGACTCTTAAAGGCTTCCAAAGCTTTGGGGAGTCCATGGTCATTTGGGGAGGACTTCTCATGGTTCTGCTTGGTAGTTGCTATGGATGTGGAGTACCTTTCCCAAGTCTTGTACCAAAGGTGTATTAAACCAACTCTTGTGTCAGACTTCAACCCATAGCTTCCCACAAATTGTGACCCAAAAGTATGGTCCTTTGACTTGTACATAGACTTCAGCTCAGATATGTGGGCCTTAGACAACTGCTTGAGCTTCATCTCATGCCTTTAAGAAAGGAGCCAAATCTTAATGTCTTCTTTTCTCAGTTTGAGTGTGCCAGCCAAGACCTCAAGAATCTCCTAGTTGGGGTCTGTCTCAAAGTGGTTTTTTAGCTCCTGGAATTGCTCACAGGTGAACCCAGAGTTTCTATCCCAGCAGAACAAATTCAGAAATGTCTCCATCTCAGTTACATCCATCTTGGTTGCAACTCAATTGAATTCAGTTCTTCAGTTTTAGAGGACTTGTCTTTAATGCTTTAGAACAATGAGAGATCATAGTTGCACAAATGTTATAGAAATAAGCAACTACTTTTTGGTTAAACTTAAGACCCACTCCGCATGATGGTATCCATTCTTGATACTGCTGAAGTGACCAAAAAATTAGGACTAGATAGTTCATGGTCCCAGGAGAAATCCTAACACTACTAATCTACTAAAGGAACATAAAAATAAAATGATTCCTAATTAAAAACTTCTGTACCCTTAAATCTGTGTATCACTCAACCTCCGTCACAGAGATAGTAATTAACACAGAGACCCACAGTGAACAATGTGTAGAGACTTAGACTTTGGAGAACTCAGTACTAAATTGGATGTCTTTATCAAACCCTTCCTCTCAAGCCTCAGAAAAAGAATGTAAGACCCAGAGGTGATGTATGACTCCTAAGAAACAGTATTTCCAGAAACAACAGACTTGTTGCATATACAAACTCACAGAGGCTATGACAACATAAACAAGTTCAAGCCAGATGGGGTCCCTTCACTAAGGTGAGGGTAGTGGACATGTAGTCTCCATCCATAACTAAAAAGTTACTTGAAGCTAACAGTGTCTGACAAAGGGAAAAATCAGTTTTCTGTAAAGAAGTGTCACAATGTAGGACAGACCCCATGACCAGCAGTAGTTAACCAACCCAAAACAAACTATTTATTTATTTATTGAACATTAGTTACATTTTCTTTTGTTTTGGCTTTTTTTTCATTATTAGTCTTTTTGCATTTTGTTTAGTTTTGTTTTCTTTAAAAAGAGGGGGGACCCAAAGCTGGGTGGTGGGAGGGTCTGAAAAGAGGGTTGTGAGGAGAAAAAAATATTGAAGATACTATGCTACCTGAAGTAAGCTCAGCACAAAATGAAACCCACTGCATGATTTCACTTATATGTGTAATATAAAATAAACTCAGCTTATCCTGTCCAATATATCATAAAAATATAGCATACATGTTAGTAGAATTCATGAATATTGAATACCGAAGAAAATAAATCTTAAACTATAAAGCTTTAGAAATTCCTCAAATTAATGTTAATTAGATTAGTATAGTACATAAATTCTGATGTGTGAGACTATCAGGGCTTTAAAGAAAATAAATTACATGTAAATTTAAAATGTCAACAAAATAGGAAATATAACCCACATTCTATAGTGCTCATCTATTTTGTTGATGAAACATTCAATCATCACTAGTTTTATGACCAAATATACTATGATAGTATTGTAATGACTGGTCTCTCTTCTGTTTTTAGTTCCACACTCTAGAGGACATGCATATCACTTGATTCTTACCATCCAAAACTTCAACTTTTCACAATCAGTGTGAATCAGAGTTAGGGGGACATGGCCGCACTTGAAATACTTATCTCTGAGATGAATTTTTTGAGGCAGATGTTTTAGTTCGATTTCTATTGCTATGATAAACACCATAACCAAAAGGAAGATGAGAGAAGAAAGTATTTATTTGTCTTACCCATCTGAATCACAATCCATCTTCATGGAAAATCAGAGCAAGAACTCAAGGTAGGAACCTGGAGGCAAGAATGTAAGCAGAAGCCATGAAGGAATGCTTTTCACTGGTTTGCTTCTCATGGTTTGCTAAGCTTGCTTTTTCATATTGCTCAGGACCCCCTGCTTAGAGATAGCACTGCCCTTCATCAGCTCAGCCAGCTCAGCCTGACCACATCAATCAATAGTTAAGAAAGTACCCTACAGACTTGCCTATAATTTAATGGGGGATATTTTCTCAACTGATGTACCTCTTCCCATATAACTCTAGTTTGTGAAAAGTTGGTACACATACATGCACAGGAACACAGAGAGAGGGAGAAGGAGAGAGGGAGAAGGAGAGAGGGAGAGTTAGAGAGGGAGAAGGAGACTGAGAGGGAAAGAAGGAGAGGAGGAGGGGGAGGGAGAGAGGGAGAGAGAGGGAGAGGGGGAGGGGGAGAGGGAGAGGGGGAAGGAGAGAGAGGGAGAGCGAGGGTGAGGAGGAGGGGGAGGGAGAGAGGGAGGGAGAGGGAGGG
>NW_021613685.1:0-3759 GCF_004785775.1 Grammomys surdaster | reverse complement strand
TTAGAACTTCTAATAGCAGGCATCACGGGTGATTCAATTTTACCTGGAAAGAAAAAAGAAGGGGATTCTCAGGGAGATTTCTCTTCCCTGGATGTAAATTGTTATTCATCGTATTTATGATTGGGCCTGGCTTTGTGAGGGTATCTATTTTTTTCATTAATATTTGTGGTAGCCGGTTAGCTGTGCCTTCTGTGGTATTGGGCAGGCATATCAGTCCTCGGCTCCATAAGGGAACTGGGACTGGGGCATTCCCTTTATGGGTATGAGGGTCCTTCCCCATATCTGTGGCAAAGTTTTGTTGGTCTTGGTGGTGCCCGAGGTCACCAACATGGTCAGCAAGAGATTTGCCATGAGCTTTCAGCTTTAGAGAGAGAAAAGTGAACAAGGCATGATGGAGAGTATTTCAGGGGGACTCCTTCTGAGGGGGTACCGTTCCCCCTCTTTTGTTTTTAAAGCCAATTTTTCAGAGTTCTTGTAAAATCAGGGCAGAAGCGCCAACAGTTGCTCCTTCCACACTCAGAGAGTCATGAAGGCCTTATTTAAGGATATATAAATCTATATTAATAATCTTTTGTCAAAGGACTTTTATAGCTCCACTGACAATTAATCAGACTATATGATATATCGATTAGAAATAGCTTTTTCTACTTTTTGTGAGATTACCTCTCTTTTGTCAATTAACTGTTGAGGAAGTTAGGGTTTACCTCTCTCTTGAGAATATTGAACAGAGATTTAAATTCTTTTGTGGAGAGCTTAAAATAGTATCTTAGCCAATTTGCATCTCCTAGAAACTTTTGAAATTAATTTAAAATAAATAGACTCCCTTTTTTTTAAATCCTTTATCTGTGTGGGGTTTTTATTGGGTATTATACGTATTTACCTTTCAATGTTGTCTCCTTTCTCATTCTCCCCCCAAATCCCTTATCCCCTACCCCTTCCTCCTAATTTTTGTGATGGTGTGCTCCAAACATCCTCCCAGTCCCATCTCCCTGCTCTCGAATTCCAACACAGTAGGGGATCCAAACTTTTGGGGACCTTGGCCCTCCACTTTCACTGGAGTCTAACAAGGTCACCCTCAATTCCCTATACAGGTGCGTGAGTCCCTCCCTTTGTGCTCTCTGGTTGGTGGTTTAGACTTTGGGAGTTCTGGTTGAAACTTTTGATGCTCCTTCTAAAAAGGACCAACGCATTCATACTTTGGTCTTCCTTCTTCTATGTGAGTTTTATGTGGTCTATATGAAGATTCTTAGAAATTGTGAGCTTTTGGGCTAATATCCACTTATCAGTGAGTGCATACCATGTATGTTCCTTTGAGATTGGGTCATCTCACTCAAGATGATATTTTCCAGCTCCATCCATTTGCCTAGGAATTTTGTGAACTGATTGTTTTTAATAGCTGAGTAGTACTCCATTGTATAAATGTACCACATTTTCTGCATCCATTCTTCTGTTGAAGGGCATCTGGGTTCTTTCCAACTTCTGGCTATTATAAATAAGGCTGCTATGAACATGGTGGAGCATGTGTCCCTGTTGTATGTTGAAACTTCTTTTGGGTATATGCCCAGGAGTGGTATAGCTGGGTCCCTAGGTAACGCTATGTTCAATTTTCTGAGATACCGCCAGACTGCCTTCCATAGTGGTTGTACCAGTTTACAATCCCACCAACAGTGGAGGAGTGTTCCTCTTTCTCCACATCCTCGCCAACATGTACTGTCACCTGTGTTTTTGATCTTAGCCATTCTGACTGGTGTGAGGTGGAATCTCAGTGTTGTTTTCATTTGCATTTCCCTGATGACTAGGGATGCTGAACACTTCTTTAGGTGCTTCTCAACCATTCGAGCTTCCTCAGTTGAGAATTCTTTGTTCAGCTCTGTGCTCCATTTTTTAATAGGGTTCTTTGATTGTCTAGAGTCTAATTTCTTCAGTTCTTTGTATACCTTGGATATTAGCCCTTTATCAGATGTAGGGTTGGTGAATATCTTTTCCCAATCTGTTGGTTGCCGCTCTGTCCTATTGACTGTGTCCTTTGCTTTACAGAAGCTTTGCAGCTTTATGAGGTCCCATTTGTCAATTTTTGGTCTTAGAGCACAGGCCATTGGCGTTCTGTTCAGGAACTTTTTCCCTGTGCCTATGTATTCCAGGCTTTTTCCCAGTTTCTCTTCTATTAGTTTCAGTGTGGCTGGTTTTAGGTGGAGGTCCTTAATCCACTTGGAATTGAGCTTTGTACAAGGAGATAAGTATGGATCAATTTTCATTTTTCTACATGCTGACCACCAGTTGGACCAGCACCATTTGTTGAAAATGCTATCTTTTTTCCATTCGATGGTTTTAGCCCCTTTGTCAAAGATTAAGTTACCATAGGTATGGGGGTTCATTTCTGGATCTTCTATTCTATTCCACTGATCCTCCTGCCTGTCTCTGTTCCAATACCATGCAGTTTTTATCACTATTGCTTTGTAGTACAGCTTGAAGTCGGGGATGGTGATTCCTCCAGAAGTTCTTTTATTGCTGAGAGTAGTTTTCGCAATCCTGGGTTTTTTGTTATTCCAAATAAATTTTAAGATTGCTCTTTCTATCTCTGAGAAGAATTGAGTGGGAATTTTGATGGGGATTGCATTAAATCTGTAGATGGCTTTTGGCAAAATAGCCATTTTTACTATATTAATCCTTCCAATCCATGAGCATGGGAGATCTTTCCATCTTCTGAGATCGGCTTCGATTTCTTTCTTCAGGGGAATGAAGTTCTTGTCATACAGGTCTTTTACTTGCTTGGTTAGGTTCACACCAAGGTATTTTATATTATCTGTGACTATTTTGAAGGGTGTCATTTCCATAATTTCTTTCTCAGCCAGTTTATCTTTTGAGTAGAGGAAGGCTACTGATTTGCTTGAGTTAATTTTATATCCAGCCACTTTGCTAAAGTTGTTTATCAGGTTTAGGAGTTCTCTGGTGGAAGTTTTGGGGTCACTTAAGTACACTATCATATCATCTGCAAATAGTGAGATTTTGACTTCTTCCTTTCCAATTTGTATCCCTTTGACCTCCTGGTGTTGCCTAATTGCTCTGGCTAGGACTTCCAATACTATATTAAATAAGTAGGGGGAGAGTGGGCAGCCTTGCCTAGTCCCTGATTTTAGTGGGATTGCTTCAAGTTTCTCTCCATTTAGTTTAATGCTGGCTACTGGTTTGCTGTAAATTGCTTTTACTATGTTTAGGTATGGACCTTGAATTCCTGACCTTTCCAAGACTTTTATCATGAAGGGGTGTTGAATTTTGTCAAATGCTTTCTCAGCATCTAGTGAGATGATCATGTGGTTTTTTTCTTTGAGTTTGTTTATATAATGGATTACATTGATGGATTTCCGAATATTGAACCAACCCTGCATTCCTGGGATGAAGCCAACTTGATCGTGATGGATAATTGTTTTGATGTGTTCTTGAATTCGGTTCGCTAGAATTTTATTGAGTAATTTTGCATCAATGTTCATAAGGGAGATTGGCCTGAAGTTCTCTTTCTTTGTTGGGTCTTTGTGTGGCTTAGGTATGAGTGTAATTGTGGCTTCAAAGAATGAGTTGGGTAGTGTACCTTCTGTTTCTATTTTGTGGAATAGTTTGAAAAGAATTGGGATTAGGTCTTCCTTGAAGGTCTGATAGAATTCTGCACTAAAACCGTCTGGTCCCGGGCTTTTCTTTGTAGGGAGACTTTTAATGACTGCTTCTATTTCTTTTGGGGTTATGGGACTGTTTAGATGGTTTATC
>NW_021613684.1:0-1901 GCF_004785775.1 Grammomys surdaster | reverse complement strand
AAATCTGAAAAAAATGAACATGAATAATCAATAGTCATCATTCATAATAAGTAAGAAATCAGAAAAAAATGAAACTGAAATATCAACAGTCATCAGTCATAGAAAAGAGTTAATCAGAAATAAATGAACAGGAATAATCAATATTCACGATTCGTGGATAATAGTAAGTCAGAAATAAATGAACATGAATAACCAATAGTCATCATTCATAGTTAATAGGAAATCAGAAATAAATAAAGCTGAAATATCAATAGTCATCAGTCATAGATAATAGTAAGTCAGAAATAAATGTACATGAATAATCAATATTCACCATTTGTGGATAATAGGAAATCAGAAATAAATGAACTTGAATAATCAATAGTGATCAGTCGTAGTTCATGGAAATCAGAAATAAATAAAGATGAAGTATCAAATGACATCAATCATAAATAATAGTAAGTCAGAAATAAATGGACAGGAATAATCAATAGTCCCGATTCGTAAATAATAGTAAATCAGACATAAATGAACATGAATAACCAAAAGTCATCAGTCATAGTAAATAGGAAATCAGATATAAATAAAGCAGAAATAGCAGTAGTCATCAGACATAGATTATTGTAAGTCAGAAATAAATGAACATGAATAATCAATAGTCATCAGTCATAGTTAATAGTAAAGCAGAAAATAATAAAGCTGAAATATCAATAGCCATCAGTCATAGATAAGAGTAAGTCAGAAATAAATGAAAATGAATAATCAACATTCAGATTTCGTGGATAATAGTTAATCAGAAATAAATGAACATGAATAATCATTAGTCATCAGTCATACTTAATAGTTAATCAGAAATATATCAAGCTGAAATATCAATAATCATCAGTCAGAGATAATAGTAAGTCAGGAATAAATGAACGTGAATAATCAACATTCAGAAATCGTGGATGATAGTTAATCAGAAAAAAATGAACATGAATATTCAATAGTCATCAGCCAAAATTAATAGGATATCAGAAACAAACAGAGGTGAAATATCAATAGTCATCAGTCATAGATAATAATAAGTCAGAAATAAATGGACAGGAATAAACAATATTCACCATTCATGGATAATAGTAAATCAGAAATAAATGAACATGAATAATCAATATTCACCATACGTGGATAATAGTAAATCTGATAAAAATGAACATAAATAATCAATAGATATCAGTCATAATTAATAGGAAATCAGAAATTAATAAAGCTGAAATATCAATAGTCATCAGTCATAGATAAGAGTAACTGAGAACTAAAAGAACAGGAGTAGTCAATATTCACGATCATGGATAACAGTGGATCAGATATAAATGAACATGAATAATCAATAGTCACCAGTAATAGTTCATGGGAAATCAGAAAAAATAAGGCTGAAGTATCAATATACATCAATCATAAATTTTAGTAAGTCAGAAATAAATGAACATGAATAATCAGTATTCACGATTCTTGGATAATACTAAACCAGAAATAAATCAAAATGAATAATCAATAGTCATAAGTGTTAGTTCATGGAAAATCGGAAATACATAAAGCTGAAGTATCAATAGTCATCAGTCATAGTTAATGGTAAGTCAGAAATAAAAGACAGGAATAATCAATATTCACGATTCGTGGATAATAGTAAATCAGAAATAAATGAACATGAATAACCGATACTCATCAGTCATAGTTAATAAGAAATCAGAAGTAAATAAAGCTGAAATATCGATAGTCATCAGTCATATATAATAGTAATTCAGAAATAAATGAAGATGAATATTCAATATTCAGCATTCATGGATAATAGGAAATCAGAAATAAATGAACATGAATAATCATTATTAACCATTCGTGGATTATGGTAAATCAGAAATAAATGAACATTAATAATCGATAGT
>NW_021613683.1:0-2199 GCF_004785775.1 Grammomys surdaster | reverse complement strand
CTGATGTTTTGATTATTATGTGACGGGAGGTATTTCTTTTCTGGTCTAGTCTATTTGGTGTTCTGTAGGCTTCTTGTATGTTTATGGGCATCTTGTTCTTTAGGTTAGGGAAATTTTCCTCAATGATTTTGTTGAAGATATTTACTGGCCCTTTAAGTTGGGAATCTTCATTCTCATCTATAGCTATTATCCTTAGGTTTGGTCTTCTCATTGTGTCCTGGATTTCTTGGATGTTTTGAGTTAGGAGTTTTTTGCGTTTTTCATTTTCTTTGACAACTGTGTCAATATTTTCCACCGTATCTTCTGCATTTGAGATTCTCTCTTCTATCTCTTGTATTCGGTTGGTGATGCTTGCGTCTATGACTCCTGATCTCTTTCTTAGGTTTTCTATCTCCATGGTTGTCTCCCTTTGAACTTTCTTTATTGTTTCTATTTCCAGTTTCAGATCCTGAATGTTTTTGTTTAATTCCTTCTTTGTGTTTTCTTGCATTTCTTTAAGGGATTTCTGTGATTCCTCTTTAAGGGCTTCTACCTGTTTACTTGTACTCTCCTGTATTTCTTTAAGGGAGTTACTTAATTCCTTCTTATAATCCTCTATCATCATCATGAGAAGTGATTTTAATTCTGAATCCTGCTTTTCAGGTGTGATGGGGTGTTCAGGGCTTGCTATATTGGGAGAACTGGGCACTGATGATGCCAAGAAACTTTGGTTTCTGTTGCTTATGTTCTTGCGTTTGCCTTTCGCCATCTGGGTAACTCTAGTGGTACCTGCCCTCACTGTGTAAGTTTGGAATCTGTATTTCCAGTTATCTTGCTTATTGCAGAGCTCCTCGGAGTCCAGATGTCTCTGTGGTCTTATGCCCCTAATCTCCTGGGTGGAAGAACTCCTGGGACTCAGGCCACCTCTTGGATCTGGAAATCCTTCTGCTCTGAGTGCAGTGGCTCCTCGGCTGCTCTGAGTGCAGTGGGTCCTCGATGACTCAGGATTCAGTTTCAGCTGCTCTGAGTGCAGTGGCTCCTGGATGACTCAGGATTCAGATTCTCCACAGGACAGGAGCAGCCCGACTCTGTGTCAGCTGCTCTGAATGCAGTGGCTCCAGCTGCTCTGAATGCAGTGGCTCCTGGATGACTCAGGGTTCAGTTTCTCCACAGGACAGGAGCAGACTGACTCTGTGTCTGCTCCAGCCCAAGGGACCAGGCAGGGGCCTAAGGGAAGTGGAATTCCGGAGGGGCGGGGTTTGGATAGCTGCTGTGCCCTGAATGTCCCTGGCTCCCAGATGTATTTCTGGGGCTTAGGGAGTGAGATGGAGTTCTTACCAGCTGCTCTGGGTGCAGTGGCTCCTGGATGACTCAGGATTCAGCTTCTCCACAGGACAGGAGCAGACCGACTCTGTGTCAGCTCCAGCCCAAGGGACCAGGCAGGGGCTGAAGGGAAGTGGAATTCCAGAGGGGCGGGGTTTGGGTAGCTGCTGTGCCCTGAATGTCTCTGGCTCCCAGATGTATTTCTGGGGCTTAGGGAGTGAGATGGAGTTCTTACCAGCTGCTCTGGGTGAAGTGGCTCCTGGGTGATTCAGGATTCAGCTTCTCCACAGGACAGGAGCAGACCGACTCTGTGTCTGCTCCAGCCCAAGGGACCAGGCAGGGGCCGAAGGGAAGTGGAATTCTGGAGGGGCAGGGTTTGGGTAGCTGCTGTGCCCTGAATGTCCCTGGCTCCCAGATGTATCTCTGGGGCTTAGGGAGTAGATGGTGTTCTTACCAGCTGCTCTGAGTGCAGTGGCTCCTGGATGACTCAGGATTCAGTTTCTCCACAGGACAGGAGCAGACCGACTCCCTATCTATATTTTCATATAGAGGATGCAGTTCCCAATTATTTAAAGATATTGATAGAAACCCTGTACTTCTCTCTCTCCCAGAACATTTAGACGATAAGTTATTATTCCCACTTTGAGTAGATTTGTTGAACTTGATATGATTTTCTTTTCTTTTCCTTTTCTTTTTTTTTAGTTTTTCAATACAGGATTTCTCTGTATAGCTCTGGCTGTCCTGGAACTCACTCTGTAGACCAGGCTGGCCTTGAACTCAGAAATCCACCTGCCTCTGCCTTCCAAGTGCAGGGATTAAAGATATCCGCCACCACTGCCTGGCTGCAGTCATTGTTTAAAAGCTGTGAGTTCTTTCACGGTTTCTTAAATTTTTTTT
>NW_021613682.1:0-8000 GCF_004785775.1 Grammomys surdaster | reverse complement strand
TCATGCGACTTTTTCATTCAGTTTGTTTATATGGTAGATTTTGTTCTTTTTTTTTTCTGTTAAACTCTCTTCATCCCTGAGATGAAGCCTACTTGCTCTTGATTGATGATGTCTTTGATATGTTCCTGAATTCTGATTTTGAGTATTTTATTGAGTATATTTTGCATCAGTGTTCATATCAGAAATCAATCTGGAGTTCTCTTCTTTGTAGGGTGTTTGTATGGTTTAGGTATCTGGGTGGCTGTGGCCTCATAGAATGAGGTTAGCAGTGTTTTTTATGTTTCTATTTTGTGGAACAGTTTGAGGATTATTGGTGTTATCAACTATATGGCCAGTTTTGGAGAAAGACTCATGAGTTGGTCAGAAGAATGTACATTCTTTTGTGTTTTAGTTTATTGATGCTTGTTTGGTCAATTTGATATCTGTTAGTTTCATTATGTCTCTATATTGTTTCTCTTGATATCCTGTAAGTTAGTGAGAGTGGGGTGTTGATGTCTCCCAGTATTAATGTGTTGTGCTTAATGTGCAATTTAAACTTTAGCAACATTTGTTTGTACATGTGGGTGACCATGTGTTTGGGTATAGATGTTCAGAATTAAGATTGCATCTTGCTAGATTTTTCCTTTGATGAGTATGAATTGTCCTTCCTTGTATCTTTTGATTAATTTTGGTTGAAAGGCTATTGTATTAGATTTTTCAATGTCTACTCCAGCTTGTTTCTTATATCTGTTTGCTTGGACATATTTTAACCCTTTACTCTGAAGTCTATCTTTATGGCTGAGGTGTGTTTCTTGTATGCAGCAGAATGATGAATTCTGCTTTTCTGTCCATTCTGGTAGCATATGTCTTATTGGGGAATTGAGTCCATTGATGTTGAGAGATATTAATTACCAGTGATTGTTATTTCCTGTTATTTTGATATTGGAGATTGTGTGTGTGTGTGTGTGTGTGTGTATGTGTGTGTATGAATTTGTGTGTGCTTTCCCTATTTTTACTGGATGGAATTACGTATTTCCTATGTTTTCTTTGGTATAGTGATCATCCTCAGGTTGAAATTTCCTTCTAGCATTTTTTGTAGGACTAGATTTTGTGGATTGATATTGTTTGAATTAGGATTTGTCTTGAAATATCTTGTTTTCTGCATCTATGGTGATTAAGAGTTTTGTCTGGTGTATTGTAGGTTCTCAGCCCATGGTTTTTAAGAGATTGCAAGAGATACGGCCAGGCCCTTTTAGTTTTTACAGTTGCTGTTGAGAAGTCTGGTCCAATTCTGGTAGGTCTGCTTTTATGTGTCACCTGCCCTTTCCCTTGCTACTTTTAATCTTTTTCCTGTAGATTTTTTTGATTATTTGTGGGTGGGGGAAGGATTTTTCTTTTTATGGTCTAGTATAATTGGTGTTCTCTAAGCTTCTCATGTGTTTATAGGTATTTATTACCTTAGGTTGAGTATTTTTTTAAGACTTTTTGAGAATGTTTTCTGGCTCAGGGAGCTTGAATTCTTCTCCTTCTTCTATTCCTATGTTATTATTATTATTAATATTATTATTATCATCATCATTGTTATTATATCATCATCATCATCTTAGGTCTTTTATGATATCCCCGTTTTTCTGGATGATTTGTGTCAGGAATTTTTAGATTTAACATGTCTTTGACTGATAATCTATTCCTTATATTGTGTCTTCTACACTTCAGAGTCTCTTTTCCATTTCCTGCATCTATTGGTGATGTTTGCATGTGTAGTTGCTGTTCTCTTTCTTAGGTTTTCAACTTTGAAGAGTCCCTGAGTTTGTGGCTTTTTAAAATTGCTTCTTATTTGCACATTCAGATCTTGCACAATTTATTTCCTTCATCTGTTTTAAGACTTTTTTTCCTGTATACCTTAAAGGATTTATTTGTTTCCTCTTTAAAGACTTCCACATGTTTGATTGTATTTTCTTGTGTTTTGGGAATTATTTATTAACATTTCAAATGTTTTCTCCCTTTCCAGTTTCCACTGCACAAACTCCTTCTACTCCTGCTTTTATGAGAGTGCTTGCCCCTACACTCCCACCTTACAGCCTTAGCATTCTCTTATGCTTGGCCATGGAACCTCCACAGTACTAAGGGTCTCCTCTCCCATTGATGTCAGATAAGTCAATCCTCTGCTACATATGCAGTTTGGGCCATGGGTCCTCCCTATGTACTCTTTGGTTTGTGGTTTGGTCCCTGGGAGCTCTGGGTGGTCCAGTTAGTTGATATTGTTCTTGCTATGGAGTTGCAAACCCCTTCAACTTCTTCAGTCCTTCTTCTAAATTAACCATTTTGTTACTTCTCTAGTAGATGTAGTCCTTTACTATTTTAAGGTCTCTATCATCTTTACAAAATTTGATTTATGGTCATTTATTTTTTGTGTGTTTTGCTTGTGTTAGGATATTGATTTTTTGATGTAGTGGGGTAAATTTACTTTGGATGTGTCATATTGCTCTGGCTTTTGTTGATTTTGTTCTTTTGAGATCCTTTAGCCATCTGGATAGTCTTGGTCCATTGATGTTCCTGTAGGTATTGAGATGGAGTTAAGTGCAATGGTCCTGATGTGACAGACCTCTGATGAGTCTCCTGGATCTATATAATGGCATATCAGCAGGTCTGTATGGTAAAAATCCACAGGTCTGTATGCTCAAGATCTACAGGTCTGATGAGGTTGACAGAGGGGTTGAAGGAAAATGAAAGTCCTGAGGGACAGCAGGCTGTTTCAGGCAGTTAGGACTCAAATGGAGTTACCTTGGCTGAAGAGTACTACAGTGGAGAGGGGGAACTTGTAGAGTCCACCTCCAGTAGAGGGACAGGACATCAAGTGCAGGGATAGGGTTGCCTTCCCACAGTCAAAAGCTCTGACCCAGAATTGTTCCTGTCTGAAGGAACTGCAAGGACAAAAATGGAGAAGAGCTTGAGAGAAAGGAGTTCCAGTGACAGGCCCAAATTGAGAGGATCCAGCACAAAAGTGGATTTCAAAGCCATTTTCATCAGTAAAAGTTAAAGAGTATAGGAGTAGAGGCAATCTGTGACTCTAGTAAAATTTTTAAAAATATAGTAAAAACCAGTTGCACAAATTAGCATAAGTATATTCACTGATTAAAATGCTAAGATTTCCTGGGTTTGATGTGAGAGTACACAAAAATTATGAGAAGTTCATAGGTTTCTGACTTAAAGTTTTGGTCCTGGGTTTGAAATCATGAAGGGATGTTAGGGAGCAGCTGAGTCTTGGGAACTATTATAAGGTAGGGGAGGACAATAATGGGGTACAGCCTCAGTTTCTGTAGAAGCCTAAAGGTTGACGTGTCCATGGTAAAAAGTTAGTGATTGACAACACACGAGAGAGGGTTCCTGGCAAGATCCCAACACAGCCTATTGGTGAGGTGCAGTCCATTTGCAAGAGAAATTCTAACATTTTGAAGTTACCTGTACTATGGGATCTGCGCAGTCCTGGAGTATAGATAACCTGAATGAGCATAACAAAACGTGTGTCCTACTAATAGTAGTTCTTGGAAAATGGTGCTGTTTGTAACACAGAAGATAGTGAGTAGCCAATACCTGATGATGAACTTTTTTTTTATAAAGTATATTCTTTTTCTTTGGATATTTGGGTTTTTTTTAAGATCTTATTGTGACTGTTGTTTGCTTTTTTCCTTTATAAGAAATATGTAACTAATTTTGATTTAAAAAAATAATTATTTATTTCTCAAACATTTTATTCATTTACATTTCAAATGACATTGCTTCCGGGTTACCGCCCCACAGCAACTGCCATCCCATCCCCTTTTCCCCCTTCCCTTTGCCCCTATGAGGGTTCTTATCTACCATTTTATCCAGTTCTGCCTCACTGCTCAAGCATCACCATTATGTTGAGGCATTGGGCCTCCACAGGACAGAGGGCCTCCCCTCCCATTAATGTCAGAGAAGGCCATCCTCTGCTACACATGTGTCTAGAGCCATGGCTTCCTCTATGTATACTCTTTGGTAGGTGGTTTAGTCTCTGGATTCTCAGGAAGGTTCAATTAGTTGATATTGTTCTTCCTATGGGGTTGCAAGCCCCTTTGGATCCTTCAGTCCTTCCAATGTAGAATACAATAACTTAAAAGACTTTTAAAGACCTTTGGAAAATTTGAGACAATATTTTAGAGAGGTTCAACTTTATAATTGACTTGTGTATTTTAAAACGACTCCTTCTTAAATGTTTTAATTTGTAGACTTAGGGAAAGGCACACAAGAATCCATCCTAGACAAAGAATTATAGGAAACTCATATGTTGCCAGTGTAGACTATCTGAAGAAAGGCCAATGGTAGATTTTAGTGTGGTTATAGTACAGCCTGGGATGCAGGGGAAATCCCAGCATATCTGAGAAACAAATCATCAGGAGATGATCACAAGGAATGGTAGAAACAAGGGAGTTACTGTTAAAAAATTTCTTCACTTAAATCAGTATAGTATTCCATATCATATGTATGCACCATTTTATTACTAGATATTTCATCATATAACATTTCAGACTATAGTTGATTAAGGTGAATTGAAGACTGAAAATGAAATTAGGCAAAAAGAAAGGAACTTTATACTACATTTATATTTCATCTACTTTATAATATACTAGGAAAATGAAGTTCTCTTGTCAGAGAGGAGTGAAAATGTGTGACTTAGTCAAGTCAAGGGTCCAGCATGGGATAATCCTAGAGACAAATAACAAGTCTTAAATTATTGAGCTTTAGAGGCCTCTTTAAAGTGACATATTTTTTTTTCTGAAAAACCAAATGAAAGACCCAGAACTATGTTCAATTATTTGGTAAAGTAAATAAAGTTACATCTAATGAAAGGCCTCTTGGATTTTCCTGACATATAAGTGTCACTTACTGCATCTATTCTGATAGCTTGCTCTACTGGTTATTGATATACTTCATAAGTGTGGCAGGAGGGTAGGTACAACTATTAATTACTTCCCTAACATGTCAACTTGCCTACTGTTTTATGTACCAGAGAAGCTCAACTTCAAGCTAGAGGCTTCTAAGTCATATCCTGCTAGAATCAGTCGAATTCAATGACATCCCTGTAAGATTTATTTGGCAACAGGCACTCAACCCCTCAATCCTGAGAGAAAGCCAATGGCTATGACAAACATTGGTATTTTGGGGAAAGTAATTTGAATATATTAACATTTGGAAGGATTAATCTCAAAGAGATTGAAAGAAATCATGGCTAGCAGTAGAAATCTATTCAGATTTAGGAAGCTCGTGAGGTCATGGAGATGAAAGTGTATCAGACTAATTTACTAGATCAGCTCAATTCCTTAAGGCAGCACTCTAAATTTCATTCTTATACCCACATAGAAGTGAAGCCATCAACTCTCATCAAAGAAGCCTCTTGGTACAATAAATAGAGACCATCAAGGAAAACCAAAACTGGACACAGTGAAGAGACCAGTGGACTGGGGAAAAACCCAGCACCAAAGAATAGATGTATATCATGCACCAGTGTGTATAGCTCAGGGAATATTGCAGAAATGGGGTTACAAAGACTAAGAGGCAGCACACCTGAAAGGTTGTTTTGAAATCTCAGAAAATGTATGCAAAACTACAATGGTGGCAATATCAATGCAATGTGAATGCAATGGTCATAATTCATGTTTCAAAATATTACAAGCAACTAAAGATGGCAGGCAGAATATTAGCCTTTTATACAAGTGAGAGTCAAATGGATTGTCAAACATAGACTACTCACCTTGGAAACCTTATACATAAACACAAAAAGGTGGACTCGAGTTGTGTTTCTATTTTTATAGATACAATCATAAACAAAGAAGCAGACATATATAACAATATTAAAACAATGAGTTTGAGAGTCGGGTGCATGCAACGAACTAAAGGGAGGGAGGGGAGGTCACAGTGCTATAATTCAATTTTCAATACAAATTTAAAATAATAATAGTGATAAAGGAAACATTTAGAATGTGTGCTATAGGAGTGTAGGAGGGTCCTAGAAATAATGTGGTATTTACGAATTTCTTTACTAGGTAATTTTCTATGATTTCCATATCTCAAATTTGAATCACAGACTCTTTCTAGGAACAAAAACCATGAGTAAAGAATGCTGGACATTGAGATAAAGGTTTCAGTTTATGAAGAGAAATACTAAATCAAATATACTGTATACCTATGTGGGTTTCTGAGTATATGTGATGCATATGCAAATGTGTATGATCTCTCTCTCTCTCTCTGTGTCTGTGTGTGTGTGTGTGTGTCTGCCTCTAAGATACACAGATTACTGGTAATATATTTAGAGCTTTGAGCTTATTTATGTTAGAAGACAGAGTGAAATATTGGTCTTTTTCCCATCTCTTTTTGACACAGGATCTCTTTTGGTCACTACACAACAACATACTCATTCCTATCTGCAAATTCCATCTCCAGGTAGAAACTTCTAGTTTACAGATGACTGTGGTACAATACCTAGTTTCCTTTTTTTTTTTTATGTAAGTTTTGATGACAGAAATTTACGTCACAAAGCCTGTATGTCAATTGGTTTAGACACTGACCTATAGTTTCAGACCATTTCCTATACTCTTAAAATTGTGATTCACCTCTAATTTTATCATGTGTGAGGATTAATGTTGATTGTCAATGGACTTTTATTTAGAACTATTTATGACAAAAGAATCTGGGCACAACTTTGAGGGAATATTTAATGTCATTAGTTTCTGTCTATGCTTAAGTAACTGATGTAGGCAAAATAACACTGTAACTGGCCTGTACTATTCCTTAGGCAAGCTTCCTGGAATGTATAAAAGAAGCTCACTGAATATGAACATCATCATCCCCTGCTTCTCAGCTAGGTGAAAGACTTCACTAGCTCCAACCTCCTGACATCAGAACTGCTGTATGATGATACCCTGAGCCCTCAAATAATGAGCTATTTTCCTAATGAAAATAATTATCTAGAGTACCTTTTCACAAAAATAGGAATATAAATTCTTTTTTTAAAAAACAGTTGCTACAATGCACAGGAGCAAGTCTGATTTAATTGTACTACTACATAGTTGATTCATAGCAATGGGGACTATTTTATGGTGAGAATCTAGAAGAATTTGGTCAGATAAACCCCCAATGTTCATTTCTTGAGTAGTACTTAGAATGCCATTTTGATTGTAGTGTGGAAAAGAAATAATAATTGATTCTAGTGGATCTGTCACATGAATACAGGTGCCTGAGCAACAGAGGTACAGGAGACTACTGAAAATGCCATTTTCCAAAGACTATGGAGAATCATGAATCAGGTACATTGGATTCTAAGCAATAAAACACTTTAATAAAACTTATTACAGTAGATACATACATATAATATACAACATAAAAGTAAGTATAGTGAGTGAAACTATTTGTAACAAATAGTTCCTCTGTGGAACATTATACGTTGAAGTTTTTCCATTGTCCCATCCTAAACGAAACATAAAATGTCTTCATTAGACAAACATTCTCAGATGATACATTCACCCCACTTCAGATAAGACTACGTTTTCAGTGAACTTTCTGAACTTTACACAGAAAATTACCCGAGTTAACAGTATATCATATTTTGAATGATGTTACCTGTTAAATCATGTATGTTTATTTAGCATCTTTATTATTCTTCACATATGTGTTGTAATGGGTCCTGTGCAGCTTAATATTTATAGCAAATGCTAAGCACTTGTCAAGATTATCTCTCAAAGTAAATTAAACAAACAGTAGAGTTTTTACACAAGGACAGCAAAGCTTGTGAGCACATGGTTCAGTCTTGTAGTATATTTAATGGATTTTAGAATCAAATAACTGTTTGAGTTTTTAAAAACAATTTCATAGCCAAGATATCTTATATGACTTATAGACCATGGAATGAAAAGTGAGAAATATAGCAGGTAATATTCTGAAAGTCATACAGAGGCTAAATAAGGAGTCCTTCTGTGATACATACATGTAAGTATGTATATATA
>NW_021613681.1:0-1902 GCF_004785775.1 Grammomys surdaster | reverse complement strand
GCATAGATGTTCAGAATTGAGAGTTCACCTTGGTAGCTTTTTCCTTTGATGAGTATGAAGTGTCCTTCCTTATCTTTTTTGATTAATTTTGGATGGAAGTCGATTTTATTTGATATTAGAATGGCTACTCCAGCTTGTTTCTTGGGACCATTGGCTTGGAAAATTGTTTTCCACCCTTTTATTCTGAGGTAGTGTCTGTCTTTGTCACTGAGGTGTGTTTCTTGTATGCAGCAAAATTCTGGGTCTTGTTTGTGTATCCAGTCTGCTAGTCTGCGTCTTTTTATTGGGGAATTGAGACCATTGATGTTAAGAGATATTAAGGAAAAATGATTGTGGCTTCCTGTTATTTTTGTTATTAGAGGTAAAGTTATGTTTGTATAGTTATCTTCTTTTGGGGTTGTTGGAAGATTACTTCCTTGCTTTTTCTAGGTTGTAGTTTCCCTCCTTGTGTTGGCGTTTTCCATCCATTATCCTTTGAAGTGCTGGGTTTGTGGGAAGATATTGTGCAAATTTGGTTTTGTCATGGAATATCTTGGTTTCACCATCTATATTGATTGAGAGTTTTGCTGGGTATAGTAATCTGGGCTGGCAATTGTGTTCTCTTAGGGTCTGTATGATGTCCGTCCAGGCTATTCTGGCTTTTATAGTCTCTGGTGAGAAGTCTGGTGTAATTCTTATAGGTCTGCCTTTATATGTTACTTGACCTTTTTCCCTTACTGCTTTTAGTATTTTTTCTTTGTTTTGTGCATCTGATGTTTTGATTATTATGTGACGGGAGGTATTTCTTTTCTGGTCTAGTCTATTTGGTGTTCTGTAGGCTTCTTGTATGTTTATGGGCATCTTGTTCTTTAGGTTAGGGAAATTTTCCTCAATGATTTTGTTGAAGATATTTACTGGCCCTTTAAGTTGGGAATCTTCATTCTCATCTATACCTATTATCCTTAGGTTTGGTCTTCTCATTGTGTCCTGGATTTCCTGGATGTTTTGAGTTAGGAGTTTTTTGCTTTTTTCATTTTCTTTGACAACTGTGTCAATATTTTCCACCATATCTTCTGCATTTGAGATTCTCTCTTCTATCTCTTGTATTCGGTTGGTGATGCTTGCGTCTGTGACTCCTGATCTCTTTCTTAGGTTTTCTATCTCCATGGTTGTCTCCCTTTGAACTTTCTTTATTGTTTCTATTTCTAGTTTCAGATCCTGAATGTTTTTGTTTATTTCCTTCTTTGTGTTTTCTTCCATTTCTTTAAGGGATTTCTGTGATTCCTCTTTAAGGGCTTCTATCTGTTTACTTGTACTCTCCTGTATTTCTTTAAGGGAGTTACTTAATTCCTTCTTATAATCCTCTATCATCATCATGAGAAGTGATTTTAATTCTGAATCCTGCTTTTCAGGTGTGAAGGGGTGTTCAGGGCTTGCTATATTGGGAGAACTGGGCACTGATGATGCCAAGAAACTTTGGTTTCTGTTGCTTATGTTCTTGCGCTTGCCTTTCGCCATCTGGGTAACTCTAGTGGTACCTGCCCTCTCTGTGTAAGATTGGAATCTGTATTTCCAGTTATCTTGCTTATTGCAGAGCTCCTCGGAGTCCAGAGGTCTCTGTGGTCTTATGCCCCTAATCTCCCGGGTGGAAGAACTCCTGGGACTCAGGCCACCTCTTGGATCTGGTAATCCTTCTGTTCTGAGTGCAGTGGCTCCTCAGCTGCTCTGAGTGCAGTGGGTTCTCGATGACTCAGGATTCAGTTTCAGCTGCTCTGAGTGCAGTGGCTCCAGCTGCTCTGAGTGCAGTGGGTCCCTGATGACTCAGAATTCAGTTTCAGCTGCTCTGAGTGTAGTGGCTCCAGCTGCTCTGAGTGCTGTGGCTCCTGGATGACTCAGGATTCAGTTTCTCCACAGGACAGGAGC